>NC_056727.1:216223290-216485790 GCF_019279795.1 Protopterus annectens
GGTAACCTTGTTTTCCCGAAGGGTATGACTATGCATTTTTGGCATTTAACTTTAGGCGTGGCTCTGGCACCAGTTATCCGTTTCTGTGAGACCCTTCTGAAGGATATCTGTGTCAGATGTGTTTTCTACTATGGCCCAGTTTGCAGTCATCTGCAAACTTTGTCAGCCATAACCCTCCTGTGTTTGCTTGTACTTGGAAAAGTAGATGCCAAACAAGAGTGGGCCCAGGACTGAGCCCTGTGGGACACCACTTGTGACAGGCTTTGAGTCTGACATGGCGCCAGCAGCTCTGACCCTGTGGGTTCTGTCACTCAGCCAGTTTGCAACCCATCTTGTGATGTATGGGTTGACATTTAAGCTGATGAGTTTTTCAATGATACCCGAATGGGGTATTGTATCGAAGGCCTTAGCCAGATCGAGGTAGGCTGTATGGACTGCCTTTCCCTCATCAATGGCTTTGGTGACTGTTTGAAAAAGTCAACCAAGTTTAAAAGGCATGATCTGCCTTTGACAAAGCCAAACTGGGTTGGATCCAAAGTCTGCAAATTCCCTATGTCTTTATTTATGAGGTCCATTATGATCCTCTCCATGGCTTTGCAGATAAGGCTTGTCAAGCTAATGGGCGGTAATTTCAGGGTCGGTGGAGGCACGCCTTTGTGAAGTGGTACCACAGTTGCAGTGCGCCACTCCCTGGAGTGCGTATCCAGAGGTAAGACTTTGATTAAACAGCTGTCCTAGCTGTGGGTTTAATTCCTCATTGAGTTCATGGAGCACACAGCCGGGGACACCATCAGGTCCCATGGATGCTGTGTTTTAGCTTTGGAGAGAGCAGTTCTCACTTGGGCTGGAGATGTTTGGGGGCTGCAATCGTTTGGTATAGATATCTCTCCTTTGGGGAGGGGAGAAGTTTGCACTGAACCTGTCAGCCAGTATGTTGGCAATGTCTGTAGGATCAGTAATCTTCACATCATTTTGAACTAGCTCTGAGCATATCTGGGAGTTTCCTCCCAGGTTTCTAACATAGCTAAAGAAGGCCTTATGATTGTCTTTGAGTCTTTAGCTATTTTTCTCTCGAAATTTGCTTTGGATGATTTTATGAGAGCTCTTAGTTTTTTACTTATAGTGATCAAGGGTGTCTTACCTTTTAAGGATTTTGCTCTATCTTGTAGTAGCTTCCTCCTTTTGTTGTAGAGTTTGTTTATGGCTGGGGTCCACCAGACTGGATGCTTGCCTTTGGTACAAAGAGTCTTTGTTTTGCTTGGGATTGCCTTATCCATGCAGTCCTGCAGGTGCTGGTAGAAGGCATTTGTAAGTGATTCAGCGGCTTGAGTACTGTTTTCCGCCGGCTCGGGGCCTTAAAGGAGACCACCCTAGTCTTTAGAAGTGTGAAGTCGGCCTTTGAGAAGTTCTTTACTGTGGTCTTTTTTGTTTCAGGTGGGGTGGGATGACGACGTCCAGCGAGATTAGTTTGTGGTCGGATCGCACCAGTGAGGGGTACACCTCGGGTGTTGAACATTGTGCTCCCATGTTCGTGATGATGAGATCAAGTATGTTATCTCCTCTTGTGGGGATGGTGACTAGTTGTTCCATGGCATTTGAGTTTATGAATTCCAGGAACTTTTGGGCTAGGGTGTTTGGGCTTGAGTAGTGTTCCCAGTCTATATTAGGGTAATTGAAGTCACCTAGTATGATGGTGTTTGGTGATACATTTATCCCTCTAGTGTTTTCAGGAAGGCCATGTGAGGTTCCTGAGTTTGTGAGGGTGGCCTGTAACATGCTACAATTTGCAGAGCAGTCTTGCCTATGGTTAATTGCACCTGGATGGTCTCCGATGCATCGTCGGCGTTGCCACCAGTCTTGAGGTGTGGGTGTCCTTGATGAATATGGATACCCCCCTCCTTTCTTGGTATTGTCCAGATTTTGGGGCCGGAGCATGATATGAGGTAAAACCTGATAGCGGGGTGCTCTCAGGAGCCTTGAACCAGGTTTCTGTCACAGCACAGACATCGATGTTCTCCATACTGAGAAGGGCCTCGAGTGCGTGCATTTTGAGATTTAGACTTCTGGCATTGAGCAGCATTACCCTTAGTTTTTCCTTTTTGTGTTCTAGGGTGGTATGTTTAGAATTTGAGCCTTGCCTAAAAAAGGCACTATGGGGGTGGCAAGAGCCTTTGCCAATATCCGGAATCCCAGGGGTGACAGGTGCAAGCCGTCCCTTGCGAAGCAGCGTGGCTTGTCCAGCATGTCATCCCAGGCAGACAGACACTGGATCCCCTTTGAATGACACCAGTGTTTAAGCCAATTGTTAGGGTCAAGATACCGATGTTCTATACAATGGATAATAATGCTATATATGAAATTATTAATAAGAATTGGAAGGTTCTTACTAGTAACCCAGAATTTGAAAAGATAGTAGGGATCAAGCCGATGTTCAGATTCAAAAATAAATATAATTTTAAAAGATTATTAACTGAAAGTACAGACATACGTACAATTAGTGATATAGGTAAGACGACAGCATGTGGACACTGTAACTATTGTAGTTATATCAGCACGAATAATATATTTATACATCCAGATACAGGGCGTCACTATAATTTTATAGTAACTGCTAGTTGTGATACCAATAATATAGTATATCTAGCTGAGTGCAAAGTTTGCAGTGCATTTTATATAGGTAAAATGAATAGAACATTTAGAACTAGGATAAGGGAGCACCTATATGCCATTAAAATACATTACTTGAACAATGCCCTTGCCAAGTACGTACATACATATAATAGTGAACATGTTTTCAGATTTATGGCTATAGATATTATAGAACCGATCATTAGGCAGGGCAATTTAAGAAACAGTACAGAGAAGAGAGAAATGAAGTGGATACTAAGACTTAGAGCTGATAGAAAACATGGCTTAAATGAAAGGGCGTCCCTTAAACCTATATTGAAAGCACGTTAACTCTGTTTATTTATATATAGTTGGTCATCATTTCATAATATCATAGTTTTAACTATTAACATGTTTTTAAATGATTTATATACTATCTATGGAATTTGCGTGAGAATTGGCATTTTGTGTAACGTCATGAATGAACTAGTATTTAAGGCCATGTTTTCAAATATGGTGTATAATGGTCTGAAGAAGCTATGTGAAAGCGCTAACCTTGTGCACGCATTAAAGTTTATTTCTAGTATACGCTCGCTGATTGAGTTTGTTTTATAGTTGCATAGTCGCACACACTGAAGTATCTGTTATTCTTGTTTATCTTTACCTTATTTTTACTTGGTGTGTGGCGTTTACTTCCACGAACGTATTAGTTATTTTTTTCATTTCAATATATATATATATATATATATATATATATATATATATATATATATATATATAAACACACGCACACACACACACACACACACACACACACACACACACACACACACACATATGCATGTTTATATATACATGGATGACATGCATGTGATTCAGCAGTTAGATTATTATTGCAGCTGAAGCAAACGTAAGTGAGTGGGACTGACTGTAAAAGCTATCAAGTACAGACTGACTACATGCACTGGGCTACAGTATATGGTAAGTGTGTTGGGTAAGTGATGTTGAGTAAGTACGGGTGGTATTAGAAGGTTTGCAGGATATATGTTATGTATGTGTTTTCTGCGTATTGTAAAGGAGCCTGGTGTGGTAACAGTGTTGCTGTTTACTATGTATTTCTGTAACTGTTGAGTTAGTACCATATGGGGGTTTAAGAGGTCTTATTCCCTGCAGAAAACAATGTGTGAGTAGTGAAGATATTCAGTGAGAGTTTACAATATGCATTGTAATATTTTGGGGTGTGATCACTTCCCCTCTCTTCATTACTTTTCTTCAAGTTTGTGCAAATGTATATAGTTTAGGAGTGGGGGAGGGAGCTTACTCCTTACTCCCTTGTCAGGGGCGGGGGATGCCCTACCCTGCAAACAGTCATGAGTTAATTTTTTTATTGCAATTTTTTATTATTTGGCATATGGCTGTGGTGTAAGCATAGAATGTGAATGAATTGGGATGTATTTGTACGTTAGTGAAAATTATTTGTGTTTCACTTGATGAGTTTGGTTTGGCTACTCTGCCACTGAGATCTTAAAGCAGTGTTAGTGTTTGTGTCAGCAAATGTGCAGTCTGTAATTGTGTGCTCCAGTATGTGCATTTTTTGGTTGACAGTGATCTGTGTTGGTGTCAGTGTGTTTGTGTGTCATGCATTGGTCATATAATCATATATTTCTGTATCTTTACTGGTAGTATGAAAAGACAGGAAATGAAATAATAGATCCACATGCCTCTTTAGACCCAAAACCTCAAGTGAACTGATGTATCAATTACAGGCTTTGACAGATAAAGATCCTTGTCCAAATCCAAGAGTACAGAACTTAAGAAATGCATTTTTCAACTTGGATTTAAACAAAGATTGCCTAAATCACCCTTCAAGGCACCATGTTGCTAAATTATTGAAGCGGCTGAGACCTGGTTATGACTTTTTAGCATCACCTATCCCTCAGACAAAGCATAATACATGAAGACAAATTAAAACAGAGGAAACGCATCAACTCATATCACCTCATATCAAGTGCGGAAACACATTCCTTTATCCAAAACATCAAATAACCGAACAAAAACTGAAAAGGATAGAACATGTCTATTATGCTTATGTTTAAACCAGTGTTTAAACTGCTTTATCAGTTATAGACTTTGAATGGAAAAGCCCTGGTACAAATTCAAGAGCAAAAAACAAAAAAAATCAGATTTCAGCTGGGATTCAAGCCCTGATTATACCTCTCAACCTTTTAGAGCAAAACAACCACCAAAACATTTCTCAGGTTGTTCTATCATTAAGCTGTTGAAGCAACTGAAATGGATTAATTCTTTGGAACATGGATCATCTGTTCCTCATACAAAACACACTACACACAGACAAATAGGTACAGGGGGTATACACCAACTGACATTGGTACAGTTTGTGTGACATATAATGGAGCTCACACACTTCTGGTGTTTTAGTTAGGGATCATCATTAACTAAACGAAGCTGTGAGGGGTAGTGGTACTCTTTTTTATGATGCCCCCTCCATTCTCTTGACCACCTGCTGCCTTTATCCTGTGCAGAGATAGTATCAGAATAAAAGCCTTTTGTCTTCCTTAGTGCTACTTACATGAGATCTATTACTTCTGAGAGATGATTTGTACATGAAACAATGGCCATCTGTGAACTAAGGACTTTATACTTTGTGATGCATCAAAACACATTAACAGTGCATTAAAATTAAATTGCAGTGGGAGTTAACATTCACATGTATTGTTTAAATGCATTTTTGAGATTTTTTTTAACTTGAATGAATGCATACATATTTAAGTTGTTTTTATCCAGATTAACTGCATTTTCTTTCTTTTTTTTTCACAATAATAGGGTTTTGCAAAGGACATGCTTGGAAATAAATCATATTTGGCATCCCTCCCGGTAAAGGTAAGGAAAATGAAAGTATGGATGGCAGATTAGGAAGTCTGACTACATCCTAACTGCATGCTGCCCATACCTACTGCAACATCTTCAAGCAAACTTTAATGCTTACATCAGCTTGTCATTCCACTTCATAGAACTCTCTTTCATCCATCTTATTTTGCCCTTCAGTATCAGATTTTCCCTTTTTTTTTTGGCAGAGTCCATTTTGTGCATCCTTTTTTGGTATAGTCCATTTTGTGCATCCGAAGCTACTTTTATTTTTACAATACTGCAATTATTTAATTCTTTATTGATGAATAGTGGGTGTGTAGCTGGGTAGTTACACATGCCTAAAAATGTCTACCAGTGGGAAGTCTGAGACACGATACTGTAAGTCCTGTAACGGTGAAACATTTAGTGCGATTCACTTGAACATAGTAGCATAGGAACTTGGGAACATACTAGGCAAGTGATCATGGGGACCATAAGGTACCTAGCCACATATACCTTTAAGTGGACAAACATAAACATTTAAGTTGGTAAAAAAAACAGCAAAATGCAGAACTTGCTGTTATACATTAAAAATATTTTTTTTATCTCTTCATCCATACAACTTTCTATTCTAAATGATAATACAATACTGTGCCACATTAATGGTAAATATACAAGTTTGTCATAGCCTTTCTAGCTCCTGCCTCTTCTGTCGTATTGAGTCTGTTTGAATGACATGCTGCTCATCCGTCATCCCATCGTTCTTATTTAGTTTTACCTGAACTACTGCCATTTTATGTACCATCGTATGGACATGTGGCCTTCACGGTTTCCAAGGTGAGACCATACTAGTTACACATGTGGCAGCATTGACAACTCATCTCCTGTGCTGATGATGCTTCCTCCATGCTTCCTAGCATCTTAATGGTAACTTCTAGAACATTGCAGGCTAGGTGAGTGCTTTTAAAGTATCTGAAATGTGAGACCCCAGGCCATTTCCATCTTTTGAATATGTGTTTCTCTAATCCCCATGTAGGATTTGTATTTCAAATCATGAATGCCTTTTTACTTGTACTGATTCTTAGCCTCTGCAATTTACGTTGCTAGCTGTGTTTACTAAAGCATCGCTCTCCATTATACACCTTGTTCTGAAGTTTTGTCTCTGTTGTACATTCTTGTGGCCACCACAGTAAAGGACATTCCTCTTTGGCTGTTGCTTTGCAGTACCATTAATGGAGCAGTAAAACAGAACTGTAACATGATCCAACATGAATGACCACCCCACCAGTCACCTTATTTGTTTCTTTGACCTCTATTCATCCATCAGCTTCCTTCTAAGCCAATATGTAACATTATGTACCCATCCAGTTACTCAGATTATTTACAAGACAAATTTGAGGAGCAGAGTTGATTGTCTTACTAAAACACAGCCAGGCCACTCTACAATATCTGTAACAGGAATCATTTTGTTAATAAAGTGCTCATTTAGCTAGTATAACAGTTCCTCTGCAAATTTATACTGACATTGTACTGCATTGAAATCTTGGCATTATACAGGGCTATGTTTACATAGCATCTCCATGAGGTCCATTGCTCAGCTGAGGTTATCTAGTCTTCAGTTACTTGACGGATTCCCTTTTTAACCTTTTGGTGTATTGAGCATATTTGCAGTTATCTGCTGCTTGATAACTACTTTTGGATAAGTTGGTTTTCTGAACAAACTGAAGTGAGTAACCAGAGCACTTTACTTATTCTCCGATATTTTAGAATGCAGCCCATGTACTTCCATTTCCCTTTTCAGCTGCAGTTGTATTTGTTTGTTTAAGAATTCCCATATTTTTGCTAAATTATTCACTCATTATCAGCATAGACCAAGCACATTGATCTTGTTATATTCCAGTCTTATTATCCCAGTCAAAGTATTATTTTATTTTTATACTCAAAATGATTTTATGTTTTTTTTTTTTTAAGTCTGCAGGGTTGGCCCAATGGCTTCTTTTCCTGTTCCCAAGTGAGCCATTCATTCCTTCATCAGAGTGAGAGCCCTCTGGCCCATGCATTCCCCTGTGGAGAAACGTGTTGGGTGTTAGGGAGCAGGCCAGTGTGCTGACCCTGCAGACTGTCCTATACCCACCTCATCAGCACTTTTCGTGCTCCACTGTAGTTGCTCTTGTAAGGTGAATGCTCACCACTGCTCATGCCAAACCTTCCTGCTATGCAGCTGGCCACTGTGCAACATGGGCATACTTGACTTTATGCTGCAGGTGATGAATCCACACTCTTACAAGTCTAACCAATGCAATCAGACAAGCTGCTTCCAAGCCCCAAGAAGGGTAAGGTGGCATCAGCTGCCCCAGGATGGGTACATTGACATCAGCTGTTTACTGTCATACTCCCATGCCTGGTCCCTCCTGCACCCATGCTGAAAATGATTGTCTCTTTTATTGTCTCCTGTGCTGTTTTCTGCCTAACTCATATTTCCCAAATATTGACTGATTTTTTTTCCTAAATCTCCCCGGTCATACAAACACAGTCACATTGCTTCAAAAGTATTAGCTAGCATCATTGCTGGCAAATGCTGAATTAGATCAGTGTTACACAACAATGCAAAACACTGAAGAAATTCCATGCTTGGGTTTTACAAGAAGCACACTATAGAATTCAGAAATGTGACACTATATCAGAATTAGTGTCATGCTTAAGGTAGAAGGCCTGATAAAAATACACCTATAACTGAAAAAAGCAAGCTATAAATTGTTAGAATGTATGTCTTTTTTGGTTACTGAAACTTTGCTTCATATCCCTGTCTCTAATTCAAACATTAAACAAATCAAACACACACACAAAATACAAAAACTTGCAGTATTTCTGGATGTTTCGATCCTCACACACATTACTGTTTCAACTTGTGAGACTGTGTGCCTGGAATTACTCCTTTCAGTAGACTACGCTCAGTCTAGTGACAAAAACTCATTTCATTTAATAATAATGGATTATTTTTTGTAAAGTTTCTTTGCGTTCATTCAAAAGATTTTATTTGTGTCAAACTGTAGTTACAAAATGAAGAATCATATTCAAATTAAGAAATAACCGACAATGTGGTGTGGTATATTGAAGATTTACCCACAGTTGGTGTGGTTTAATCACAAGGGTGTATTATGTATGTCACTAATGAAGGCTGTGTGCCGAAACTGGTTTGACATTTATAAGATGGCACAATAAAAGATCAATTTTGGATGTTGCCTGTTTGTGCTGGCCCTTTTTTTCTCTGTTACTGCTGTTGGCCATTTGCACTTGCCGTACCTGCAAGCTTTCGATCTTAATGTATTGAGTGTTCCTGGCTTGCTGTTGGCATTAGGAGCATCCTCAGTATCTGTGGATTAAGGATTCATCTATCCTATCTAAAGACCTTTTAAATAGCACAATCGTGATGCTATTGGATTTAATTTGTGTCTCAGCTTTTCACGGTCCTTTTGGAGGGTTTTATACCCTGTTGGTGATTCCTGTGTATGAGAACTAGTGGTGTGTCACAAGCTTTTGAACTCGCAGTTTTCAGATGTTGGTGTGAGCAACATATGACGAGAACCTTTTGGTGAAGTATCTCTGTTATCTGAAAAACAACATAATTAGTGTTAACCTTTGTTCTGCTTTGTCGCAATTGGTGATGGTGAGGTTTGCCATCTGTACTTCTGGTTTTTGAATGTAATATGAATGTCCATGGGGCTGTTTGTAATATTTGAAAATCAGTCGACTTTTTTTTCACAACTATTGGAAATGGACAAAGAAATGTATCTTTGGGGCTCCACTACCAACTGAGCTGCAAGTAAGCAAAATATCAGACTATTAGGGCCTGTTTGTTCTTGCTGAACTATACGGGAGCGAAACAACACTATTTCGGTGATGAACAGTTTTTCCGCTGTTTTTACAACACGTACATGTGGATTAATTGGCGTCAGTGCTGAAGTACATTTGGATTGTTTGCAGGGTTAGGATATAAACATTTGAGTAAATCTATTTATCACTCATTTGAAGGGTGATTTTGCGTGGGCCTTTTTTTGTATGTTGACAATTCTGGATATTGACGGGAACTGTATATCAGTATAACACTGGCCTATTGGCATCTGTTTGAGGCTGAGACAAAGCTTTGGTCCAAGTTTTTTTCACTATACTCATATGTTGACGAACAGGTATTGGTATCAGATAACATCTAGACAATTTAAAGGATCAGACCATTTGGACTATTGAGTTTTGAACTAGCTTTATGGCTATGAATGTAAAAATTTTTTATATAATTATATTCTATGGTTGCTACGGTTGCTTTGTTTGTGTTGAACATCTGCAATCTGACACCTTTGGGAGTTGATTGTTGGCAGCATACGAACAATTGTTCTAGATATATTATCATCAAAAGCAGCATGATTTGTGAGGGAACAATCTGAATAGCATTTATTTGCATTTTTAAGGAATGTCTTTGTGATATAAATGTATGAATATCAGGGGACATATTGTTCATAGTACCAATCTTTCTTCATTTATTAGTGTCTTGGGTGTTTTGAACATGGTTCTTACCTTCTCTTTTTGTAGTGAATATTCTGTTTTTTATGAGTAGTGTGAGGTTTACATACCCTCTATGGGATTTGGACATATAGATAGTCCCTGGAAAAGATAGGAACTAGATGGATGCTTGAATATCACTTTTGGACAATATTTGATGTTAAATAATAACATTATAGAACCATTTGCACTGTTTTTGAAGTACAATTCATATGCTTAAGGTGTTCAGAATTGAGATACTTAACATCTCCTTAAGTAGCTGACATTTATCATTTTCGATTTTCTGCAATACTGGCAAATCACATACATATATGTCTAAATATTTTTGCATTTTTATGTATATAATTCTGGGACTATGGACTATATTGTGGACTGATCCAGAACAATTTTGGAGACACATATATTATTAGGTCTATTATAAATAATTTAGTATTCTTTTATAATACAAAGTGTCAGATATTATAGGATATACTTTCATATCACTCAAGTCTCTGAATTTTGCAAATAAAATATGATATAATCATTTTCAGGGTTCACAAGGTCTGGACAGTTCCTGCTCTATGGTGGATTGGTGGGGTTGCCCCAGTACTATATTAGTTAGTGGTTAGAAGTCCACACCAGCTTACATAAGCCCTAAATATTTTTAGGTCCTTTGCACCATCATAATAAGTAAGTAAAACAGTACAGGGTTGAATAACCATAACAGCTTATGATCATGGATCTCAATATCATTTTACAGGGGTTATGTGTGGATAAAAATGATATTCAAGTCTTTGGTCTTAAAGGACACAATGATGGGAAAACAGTGGAGAATAATTTGGATCCAGTTAACGGCTGTAATATACTGTTCAATAAAATGGGTAGATTAATGAAAAATTTACAAACCAACATATGGCACCTGAGATAAGCTGGCGCAGAGCTACATTGCGAAGACCCACGGCTGCATCAGCACTTTGACGCGAGTGCAAAGCAGTGCACACCTTTGACAAGCTAAGCCGAAAAATAATGGCGAGCAGACAGTTGCAGCCGCATGGTAGCATTCCTTCTGCGTGTAAGGAATGCATTTTTAATTATTTATTTATTGTGTTGTCAGTCTGACATCACAATACATAAATAATTAAATAAATGGATTCCTTGCAGCAGAAGAAATGTGCTGCCATAGATTATACTTGCAGCGCACTTTGCTCGCAGGTGAATGTCGAATCCCACCTGAAGCTATTTAGGGCTTACCAAAGTAAGAATATTACTCCTAGAGGCCTAAGGGTCAGAATTCAGCCATTGGTGGGAAAATTGGATGATACTTTGGTTCAAGAGTGGGGTGTGGCTCAGCAAAATGCGTCCTTAGCCTTTGTTAACATCTTATCAGCGTATTTTGAACGCATTATAGAAGAAAACATCAGTGAGGTTAACATGGCAAGCGAGGAAGTAAAAAAGTAGGAGGGGCAGCCACACTATGCTGGCTGTATGAGTAGGTTGTCCAGGGAGTTGCTGGCCTTTGAAAATCAGATTAAGGAGAAACAACTATGTAAATTTAACAGAGACTTGGAGGATTATGAAAGGGGCAAACCTTTTGAGTCACATAAGAATGTGCGTTTTTCTGACACTACTAGATTAGGTACCATCACACGCAAAAAAAGAAAACGCTCTATTTTGAAGAAGTCTGAATCTGGATACAATACCTCAGGGGATGAATCCTCCACTACAGATACTGAGGGGGCTCTTAATAGGGAATCTCCAGAGGCCAAAAAACAGAGGGGTCAGGACCACCCTTTAAGGGACATAAGCATAGGGGTGGGCGTAAACACCGGAACAGAAACACTAGAGAATCTTCTGCAGTCTTTGATCAAGTGAATGATGAATATTGTAATATTCATAACATATCTACACATGTTTTAACTAAGGAACAACGACAGCTTCTCAATAAAAGGTTGAATTTCATACCAAGCTTTTGTGTTGATGAGAATATTCTGGTCACCGATGTTTTGGATTTTTATAGAAAATTAATCTGAAATTGTTTTTTGGTTCTAATTCCGAATCTCAAAGATCTATGGAATTTAAATTTCTAAAGTCTAGTTTTGTACCACCCATGAATAAAAATGTGGCAATTTTTCAACAAGCCATACTCAAAGATCTACATTTTAGGCAGTGTTCTACCCAGATGCTCAGACAGAATCTCTCACAGGATGAACAAAGGGCGTTTCAAGAACTTCGAAGTAATACTAATGTTGCCATCCTCCCTGCAGATAAAGGAGGGGCAGTGGTGCTCATGGATACCAATTATTATTGGGCGGAGGGAAATAGACAATTGTCTAACCCCCTGCATTACATGCACATGCACAAGGATCCGACTCCCAATTTTAAGACAGATATTGACACATTTTTAAAGAATGCAGTGGAGGAAGGCATTATTAAAAAATCTACAATGTTACACCTTGTAGTGAGGGATCCAGGTAAACAAATTCTATACCTTCTACCAAAGATTAATAAAAGTCTGGATAAACCGTGGGGTAGACCGATAGTATCAGGTATAGGCTCACTTACAGAACCACTATCAGCTACCTTACTCAGTATTTACAGCCACTATTATCATTGGTTCGGGCTAGAATTAGGGACACAACTGAATTCCTGCAAATTATATCCAATTCTGAAGTAGAATCTGATTGGCTTATGTGCATCCTTGATGTTAAATCTTTGTATACTAGTATACCCCATTGGGTGGGACTACAGGCCCTAGACTATTGGCTGAATAAAACTGGTCTATATCCTGTTTCAATACCCTCCTTATCTGCATGAGAGAGCATGTGCTGACTAAAAATTTATTTTATTTTCAGGGTAATTGTTACTGGCAAACCCAGGGAACTGCAATGGGGGCATCTTTTGCCCCCATTTATGCAGACCTGTTTATGGGTTATATAGAAGATGAACTGATCTATAATATGTCACATAATATCTGTCTGCCTGACATGGATATTTGGAGGAGTTTTTGGACGATTGTTGGTTGGTGTGGCGTGGGGGTGTTGAATATATGAAGGAGTCCGTACAGTATCTAAATGACAACAAGTGGGGTATTGAATTTTCTTTATCATATAGTTACAGTGAAATCAGTTTTTTGGATGTTAAGATCACAAGGGAATCTGACAATTCCCTACGCACTATCATACACAGAAAATATCCACAATTTAACAACCTACTTTATGTAACTAGTTCACACTCCACACACACACATCATTAGAGACATACCAAAATCACAGTTTTCCAGGATTGGATGTACTTGTTCAAGGGAAGAGGATTATAATGTTTTTAAACAAGATCTCACTGGTAGATTTTTGAACAGAGGCATAGGTTGGGGGATGTAGTCACTGCCAGGGAATGGGCTTCTAAATGATCTAGAGATAAACTACTTACATACAAGAACAAGGGTGACCAGAAAGGATCAGACACGATCAGACTAATTACCACCTATGGCAGAAATGTCAATATACTGAGGGACGTGATAAATAAACATTGGAACATCCTGATGGCTAATGAGGAATTGAATCAACTGTTACCAGACAAATGTCTCTTTTCCTTCCGCTGTGGTAAAATACTGGGCTCTTACCTATCACATTACAAAAATCAGCCTAGCAATTGAAACACTATTCAGCAATTAAATATTGCGGGGGATAAGTTATTGGGTTGCTATCCATGCGGACATTGTTCCTTTTGTCCCACCTTTGTAAAACCAAACAATTTTCTAACCACGATACTAGTCACGTTTATGACATCAATTTCTATGCCAATTGTGGATCAGATTGGGTAATCTGTCTAGCCTGTTGCCACTACCACTCATTTTATGTAGGACAAACATCCAGACCCCTTCATCTTAGAATATCTGAACATCTAAGTGATATTCGAAACAAACGCATCACCAATGCATTATATAGACATTGTCCGTTACACCAGTCTACAAAGTTTACTTTTACAATTATTGATAGGATATCAGATAAAGGATGCAAATGGGGAATGCATTCTATACTCAACCAGATGGAAAAGAAATGAATTGTTAAATTAGGAACATTGTTCACACCTGATCTTCATGATAAATTTTAAATTATAGCGGAAATGACATCACAGGAGTTTTGATTGATGGTAATATATATATATATATATATATATTCATAAAATCTTTTATGTATTATGTATGTCACTGATGAAGGCTGTGTGCCAAAATCGGTTTGACATTTATAAGATGGCACAATAAAAGATTAATTTTGGATGCTGCCTGTTTGTGCCGGCCCTTTTTTCTCTAACTGTTACTGTTGTTGGCCGTTTGCACTTGCCATACCTGCAGGCTTTCTATCTTAATGTAAATTTCAATATACCACTACCACAGAGTCGGTTATTGCTATTATACAATGACATTATTTAAGAAGAAAAACTTACTTTTCTTAAATAATGTCTTTGTATAATGGTGCATTACTGTTCTTCCGCTGGTTGTGGTACACTGCTTCCCTGTTTTGATGTACTGAGCATGCGTATGGAACTTGCGTCCCATGCATACCCAGTACATCAATGCTTTTGAAATGGAAGCAACGGAGAAAAGAAAGTCTCCATTGCTCTGTTTTTTCTTTTTTTCTTTTTTCTTTGTTAAAAAAAATGTTTTTAGCACTTTATACCAACGGAAAAACGTCCAGGTGACCAGACCTTTTTTCGTTGGTATATTGTGGGATTTACAACGGGCACGCTGGCCAATCAGCGTACATGTTTTGGAATATTAATGGGGGGGGGTCATTGTATAATAGTGAATAAATAAATCTAGGACATAGTCCTAGAAAATTATTCTGATCCCCAGTTGTTATTGTTCTAAAAAGAAGACTGAGCTGTTTTATGGCTTGTGATCTCACTGTCGTTGCATGTGTCTTAAATGACAACATGTCATTGAGCAGAATTCCTAGATCCTTAAAGCACTTTACTTTTTGCAGAGCAATGTTACATAATATTATGGTACTATTTCTCAAATATCATATATTTACATTTTGAAAGGTTTAATTCTATTCCTATCCTTTTAGACAAAATACTTTTCTTATTCGTTTGTTTTAGAATCTGAAGTAATGACTGTCCCAGTTTTACTATTCTCGTGTGCTTAGCTTGCCAAGTAAATGATACTCCTTGAAATATAGAGAAAAATCTGGTTAAATAATACAGGACACAATACAGACCCACAGGGGACTCCTGAATTGATGTACTTTTCTGACAATAAAGCACCAGGAACAGATACTGTATGTATGGTTAGTCAGCCACTGACTTATCCAGTTACTATACATATTAATTGTGAAAGATTGCATAGCTGAGATGGTTTTACAACCCAAGGTATCAAATATCTTCACAAAACTGAAACAATGATAATTGCTAGGCCCATCTTATTTGCTTATATTGTCTCTATCATAAGATTAGGTCAGATTGGAAAAGTAAAAGCTTGCCTCAGTGCTAACTTTACTGTTGCAGAACCTCAGACTAGCCCTTCCATGTATGTATGTTTTTTTAACTTGTCTGCAGTCCCATTAAATAATATGATCACAGCTTAGACAACTGTATTGTGTCGTGTTTCGAAAAAAATATATAGGCAGATATCAAAAATTATTATTTGATTTTGTGAGCAGAACAGCAGTATATACCTTACTCCTTAAAATTAAAAGCCTAAAACGTTTATAGGTTAAACATAATTAATATCTGAGCCATACAGGAACAATATTGCTTACAAATGATCAATATTGTGCTACAAGCATGCAAAAAATTACTTTGTGATGATAACATATATTACCAATTGTTTGCAGAGGCTGTGTTTAATTTTAAGTAAAAAGCTGACGATGCATTAACTATGGGGATACAAGAGAAAACAGCTTGTTTGCATGTACATCAAGAACACAAACTGCTTATTCTTTTCTTGCTTTTATAGGCTGCATATGAAATGCAGAAACTTGTGTTCACTGAAGTGTAGTTCAGACACATATACTATGATCCCTCATTAGGATGAGGGTTCTATTCCCACACCAGGTAGATCAATTACTAATGCTGCAGTGCAGCATAAGGGGGTACTACACTTCTGAGTGTCGCCCTTCAGATGAGAAGTTAAACCACAGCCCCATCTACTTGAGTTGGTGGTAGTGCATTCGGATATAAAAAATCCCACAACACTTATAAAAAAAGAGTAGGGTTCTTTATGATTTGGGGGTTGGCATAATGGTTAAGGTGTTTTCCTCAGAAACAGAAGGTACAGGTTTTGATTCTCACTTTTGAAGAGGAAATTGACTAGGGCAGCTAGCCTAGTACTTACCTATAACCAATTAGGGAAACATCTACATCTACATCTACATCTACATCTGGTATGATATTCACACATCTTCAAATCCATGGGCTACACCATATTTCCTGTGAAGGGGTGGGGAGCCTGTTTTGACACTTACATTTATATGTGGTAGATGAAGTGAAATTATGTGAAATGTGTTCAATGAGTCCCAAGTCAAGCAAACACAGATCAACTCACTGACATGTTGCATATAGAAAGATAGATAGATGGCTAGATAGATGGCTAAATAGATAGATAGATAGATAGCTAGATAGCTAGATAGATAGACAGAGAGACAGACAGACGGATAGATAGATAGATAGATAGATAGATAGATAGATAGATAGATAGATAGATAGATAGATAGATAGATAGAAATGTCTCATTAAATATCAAACACTCCAAAGAATGAATGAAGAAATAGCAATCTTTATAGAGTGCATCTAAAAAGATCGAAAACCAAAAAGCACTGCTTTTTGCAGCACCACATCCTCTGGTAATTATATGTACTTTACTTTATTGTATTCATTGATAAAGGCTGAATAGCCGAAACCGGTCTGGATTTGAAGGAATTATAAATAAATAATCATTATTTCTTCATTACTGCGTGTTCACTATCGTTTTTTGCTGGTCGTTGGTAATTATATGTACTAACTCAAAGATTGCTGAACAGCAGGGACAGCACAGATTCCCAGACCCCTCCTGTAACACGATATAGTATAGAAGGCAGCCAGCAGCTGAAAAACAAGGAAAAAAGAGTGTTCACTCTCCTGAGCATTCACTCTTACACACTGCAACCACATATACATATATATATATATATATATATATATATATATATATATATATATATTTATATATATATATATATATATATATATATATATATATATATATATATATATATAGGTTCATAGGTTGGTAATAAGTTATTGGCCCTAGAGCCTATGCAAGCCTAGCCATAACAATTCCCTGGATATTTCTTCCCACAATATTTACTTCTCTGGACCCCTGTCTAGCAGGGCGACTGACATGATCCCTGGGGTGAATTTCTTATCTCCGATCCAATCATCAAGGCTCCTTTTGAAGAGGGCCAATGAGTCGCTCTGCTTGACATGTATGGGCAGTCTATTCCAGAGTATGGGGAGTCTCTGGGTCAGGAACCTATCCCTCCAGCATGTTTTGTTCATTGTGATGACAGGGTTTAGATCCCTGGAGCGTGTGGCTCTGATGGATTGGGATTTTATTTAAGTGGAGAATGTCCAACAGCTCAGGGTTTGACATGGCTTTGTATGTTAAGCAGAGATCGCCTCTGAGTAGACGATATGCCACAGAGTATAGCTGTAGTTTTTTTAGTCGGTCAGCATATAGTATCTGCTTTAGGCCTGTGATTCTTTTAGTGAGGTATTTCTGTGGCCTTTCCAGCTGTTGCAGATGTCTTGTGAGGTACATACCAAACGGGGCATTATACTCTGTAATGGGTCTAATGAGGGATGAGTACAGTCGGACAATGACCTCCTTTTTTCTGGATGAAAAGCCCTTAGTGATTAGGTGTGCCACATAGAAGGATTTCCTGACTGTTGTGGCGATGTGGTTATCGAAAGTGAGACCACTGTCCACCTGTGTCCCTAAGTCTCTTTCGATGTTTAGTGTCCTGCCACTTATATGGTAATTCATGGGTACATGTTTTTTTCCAAAGGGGATAACTATACATTACTTGGCATTAAGCTTGAGCCCATGGCTCTGGCACCAGGCATCTGTTTCTGTAAGGCCCTTTTGTAGAATATCCACATAATTTGGGGATTCAATAATGGCTCCCAGTTTGCAGTCATCTGTGAACTTTGTTAGCCAGAGTCCCTTAGTGTTGGCTTGTACTTCAGAGAAGTAAATGCCAAACAAGAGTGGTCCCAGGACTGAACCCTGAGGTACTCCACTTGTCACTTGTCTGGAGCTGGATTTGGAGTCGGCTACTTTTACAGTCTGGGTTCTGTCAGTAAGGCAGTTGGCAACCCATCAAGTGACATAGGGATTTATGCCCAGCTTAGTAAGTTTATCTATGATTCCAGAGTGGGGGATGGTGTCGAAGGCCTTGGTGAGGTCCAGATAGGCTGTGTGGACCGCCTTACCCTCGTCCACAGCTCTGGAGACTGATTCAAAGAAGTCAATCAGATTCAGGAGACAAGATCGGCCCTTCACAAACCCAAACTGGGTGGCGTCCAGTGTTTGAAGGTTGCCAATGTCATTGTTTATAAGTTCCATGATAATGCATTCTATGCCCTTGCAGATCAGGCTTGTCAGACTGATGGGACGGTAGTTCCCCGGATCCAAGGTGGATCATCCCTTGTGGAGCGGGATAACTGTAGCTGTGTGCCACTCAGTGGGCACGAAGCCTGAGGTGAGGCTATGATTAAACATGACACTTAGGTGAGGTGCCAGTTCATTTTGTAGTTCATGTAGTACACAGCCCGAGATGTCATCTGGTCCCATGGATGCTGTATTCTTGGCTTTGGAGAGTGCGGTTCCTATTTGTGTGGCCATGATTACCAGAATTTGGCAATCTTTTGGTATTGAGATGAGCCCTTTAGGGGGTGAGAGGGGGGTGAAGTTGGCACTAAATCGATCTGCCAGGATATTGGCAATATCCTTGGGATCAGTATATTCAATGCCATTCTGTTGTAGCTCAGAGCAGATCTGAGTATTGCCATTTAGATTATTGACATAACTATAGAATGCCTTGTGGTTGTCTTTGGAATCTTTGGCAATTTTATTTTCATAACTAGCTTTTGAGGATTTTATGAGGGATCTCAGCTTTTTACTGAGGCTGATGAGGGAGTTTTTTGCATCCTGGGATTTTCTTCTTTTCTGCAACAGTTTCTTCTTTTTGTTGTATAGTTTGTTTATAGCAGGGGACCGCCAGATTGACTTCCTTTTTTTGGAGAAGAGCATCTTGATTCTATTTGGGATGGCACGATTCATGCAAGAGTGGATGTGCTCATACCGTGCCTTTGTGTAGGATTCTGCAGTCGAACTTCCAGATCCCGTCTGCATGGGTGTCGTGAAGTTTGTCACTTCTGACTTCAGTAGCATGAAGTTGGCTTTGGAGAAGTGTTTTAAGGAGGTTTCCTTACTGGCGGGTGGGGGTGGGATGTGGATGTCAAGGGTGATTTGCTTATGGTCAGACCTGACCAATGAGGTGGTGACCACTGGTGTGGAGCATCTATCTCCCATGTTGGTAATGACCAGTTCTAGGATATTGGAGCCCCTGGTGTGACAATGAATTAGTTGATCCAGGGCATTGGAATTTATGAATTCCAAGAACCGTTGGGAAAAGGAGTTGGTACCTGAGTAGTTTTCCCAGTTAATGGCAGGGTAGTTGAAATCACCCAGTATTAGGGTGTTTGGTTGTATCTTAATATTTTCCAGTATGTTTAGAAAGGTGTAGTGAGAATCTTGGGGCATGGTGGGGGATCTGTAGCAAGCTACAATTTGGATTGCAGTCTTACCCAGTGTGAGTTGCACCTGGAGAATTTCAGATGCATTGTGTTGGGCAACTAGTCTGGAGGTGTGAATATCCTTGGTGAATATGGACACTCCTCCACCTTTAGTGTTTCGGTCTTGGTTTTGTGGCCGAAAAGTGTGGTAAGAATTGTAGCCTGGTATTGCAGGGGTGCTCTCTGGAGCCTTGAATCAGGTCTCAGTTACTTCACAGATATCGATGTTCTCCATTTTTTGGAGTGCCTTAAGAGAGTGCATTTTGAGGTTTAGACTTCTAGCATTGAGTAGCATTACCTTCAGATTTTGCATGCTTGTATCTATTACGGTGGTGGTTTTATCCTTTGAACCTTGCCTAAAAAAGGCACTATAGAGGTGGCAAGAGCTTTAGCCAGTAACCCGAATCCAAGGGGTGACAGGTGCAGACCATCTCTGGCAAAGCATCGTGTTTTGTCAATCATGTCTTCCCAGGCAGACAAATACTGGATCCCCTTTGAATGACACCAGAAGCTTAGCCAATTGTTGAAGTCAATCATTTTGTTTTTATACTGTGGTATCATTCTGGGAGAAGGCAGGATGCTACTCAGGGCTAGGGTCATACCTGCCTGGGTCACATGATCCAAGAGCTCTTCCATGTCTCTTTTCATGTAGTCCAGGGAGGTATGTCTCAAGTCACTCACTCCAGCATGGACAATGACTCGTATTTGTACTTGTTGTGGAGTGACTTGCGTGCATGCATTATGTGGAGGATCCTGGCACCCGGCAGGCAGCTGACTAATTTTTTCCTTGTTCAGCCTGGTGAGTGGGACATCAGTGTGCCTGACTATAGAGTCACCTATGACTAAAGTGTTGGATACATTGTCTTGCCTTAGGTGCTGTTGTTGGGTGGCACACTGGTGTTGTGAGCTATGTGTCACTTTGGTTGTGACTGGTGTTTGTTTGCGTTTCAGCTTCGGAGGTCCTTGTTGCTTGGGCAGGTTAATGTTAAGGGCCTCCGCATATGTGGGTTTAGTGTTGCTATGTGTGTGTGTTGATGGTGTGGGTTTTGAAGGGCTATGAGTTGCTTGAGGTGTAATGCAGGTGTTAACCTTCTCCTCTTGACTGTCTAGCACAATCTTAGCCGGAGAGAGCTTTGCTTCCAGTTTGGCTATGTATGTGCATCTCTTGCAGGTTGTAGTGTTGGGTGGTAGGAGGAGAGGATTGTCTGTGTACATGAGGCAGTTGCCGCATTGCCCCAGTATGCCCAGATTCACCAGGTGGACAGGAGAAATCACCGGAAGCTGACCCTTGGACATGCCTGTTTAGGTGCTTTTTTGTAAAGTTTAAGAGCTGTTTTCCCTTACCTTTGCATGGTACTTTGCAATTATAGGCTGTTTAGTGCCTACGATTAATTTCTCCTTATTGACAAGGAGAACTGAGTGTGTGTGTATATATATATATATATATATATGTATACATATATATATATATATATATATATATATATATATGTATATATATATATTTTTTTTTATATATATATATATATATATATATATATATATATATATAACCAACAAAGCAGATATTTGTGTTATAATGCTTTTTTGTAGCTTTTTAGCGATGGTGAGTTTCACCCGCTGCTCTGGTTGAGGTATCAGTAGTGTCATACTCTCCTATACTGTCTCAAAATGGAGTCATAATCCACAGAACACCTGCAAATGCCTTTGTTCCATGTCCTGCAGAGCAAAACTATTCTGTGTGCTGCTGGTTTAGAACCCACGACTTACCACTGTGGTTATTCCAGCAAACTTCAGCACTAGTGCTATGCTTAGTAATGGTGCAGACAGAAACTATGGGCCCTTTCTTTGCTGTAGTTTCACAATACTGCCACATCAGTTTATCAGAAATACAGGATACCATCCTGAGGGTCTGGCAATAGGTACTGCCATGCTCTAATATTCTACCTTGTTGTCAAATTTAGCTATTTTGCATTGAGCACAATGTACAGTGGGAGATGTAATGCCAATATAACAGATTCTACTGCTTTTATATTGACTTGAACTACATCTCCCACATAGAAACCCACATTCATTCTGCAGAAGCACAGTGGGCTAAAATCATTGTGGTGTCAAACATGTGTAGCCCTTTGTTACATTTGATCAATGATGGACTTTCATTTTTACAACTAAGTGAAACCAAGACTCTCAAAAAATTTGAGTAGTTTCAAAGCAATTTCACAGGCCTCATCAACAAACCAGGCATTAAAATCCCTCAAAACAAGCCATCTGTGTAACTCAGTAAACTGATTAAGACGGAAATCAGTGAGCTACTGTACAAACAACCCCCAAATAACTGAAGAGATATTAAATGAGTTAAACTTCTCTCTCTCTACCCTCACCCCAAGGATATACTCAGGAGTTCTGGGTATTCAAATTTCTTCCTGTTGTAGTTCTAATTAAAAATTAAAAAGAACTGCAACTCCACCAGCAATATTGCCAGATCTTGGGGTGTGGATCAAAGAGAGACCAGAGGGAAGAGTTGCAGCAAAGTACGACCTGCTGTTATCATCAAACCAGATCTTGATGATAAATACCAGGTGGATCCAAAAAAGCAGGTCAGAGATAATACCCTGCATCTTCCTAATCAACCAGACATTTAGCAAAGCAACCTGACTCAAGGCATTAGTAAGACATGTTCTTCCTAAAGGTCAAAGCTGGTAGTCCAGTGCCTTTTGGTGCAAGCACCAAGCAGGAGGATCCCTGTCAAGATTATGTTTCACCTGGTGGTAGTGTCTAGTAAACCATTTTCCAGCCTGAGCCCTCAGATCAAAGCCAGCAACAAAGCAGTGCCCCAGCTCCTGCCAGATGGCTTTTTATATTCTGCAGTCTCATGAAGTCTCCTGCAAATCAGGGATATCTGAGGATCTGTTAAAATAGAATCAGATGGGCAGATGGCTAACAGGAGATCCCTGCAGTATGTAAAAGCCATTTTTAGTTTTAGCAGCAAAGCAATGAACATGATGATAAAGTACCCAAACAACCAGCAAACAGACAAATAGTTATTCTTTCTCAAGATGCTCAAAATCTACTAGAGAACTGATATATTCAGAGCTTTTTTCTCTGGCACTTGGACTGTTAGGCCATTTTTACCCAGCATCTCATGTTTCAGTCTGGAATAAACTGTCTCGGTATCAGCACTGAAGCTGAGTCCTATGCCTCAGGCCTGGTTCCTGAAGAATACATCAACCAACTTACTAACTGCTTATCCTTCACCCCTCTGTCTCTCTTATTTTATATCATCTCACTAAGTGTCGACTTTATCTCATTCACTGTCTGTACCCCCTACCATCCTCTCCTAATTTCCTCAAACCTCAATAACTAAGACAACATGTACCCTTTTACAACTCGTTACTTCATTTAACAGGCTACTACCTTGCCTTCATTTTCTCTCATCACTCACTGGCATAACTATTATCCTCCCTGACTCTTTTCAAATGGGAGTGTAACGAGTTGGCAGACTTTAAAGATTCCCTGCAGACTACTTTTTCACAGTTACTAGCTGAGCTAATCGGTGTAGCTAGGGAAATGATTTTTCTGAGCTATGATACAGAATCTGAATTGCCTAGACATACTAAGGCTTTGCTGGGTCTAATTCTGGTGGCTGCCAAAAAAAATGCAGTTACTAGAAAATGGAAATCAAAGTCTAAACATACTGTGCTAGAAGTAGGGAATATAGTAACAGAGATAATACTACTGGAATTGGGATCTTGAAAGGTTATGAGCAAATCACATAGGAAAAAATGGGAACTGTGGGAACAATACATACAGGGGAGGAATCAGGTTGAAAAGAAGGTCGGTCTTGAATGAGCTATGCAATGTTTGACTGACAATGATTGGATAGATTATAAGTGATGTATAATGTTTGCAGCTAGAATTACGTCAGTATGGTTTGTGATGTAAAATGCTTGCAACTGGGGTTATTTCAATATGGCTTGTTTTCATTTATATAAATGTATGATTGCCTGTGTCGTAAGTGGTAATTTAATAAAGATGTTTCTAGTTTAAAAAATATATCTACTTTTTAACATTGTAGTATCTTAGAAATTATGCATTTCTAAACATAAAATAAAAATCACAAGCTCTTGCCTTACCACAAGTATAAATGCAACTTATTAGTCATTTAGTTCCTGTAATGTCACTGTTGTTCTGTATATTCCTAATATACTCCGATTTTCACTTCTTTTCAACATATTCCCATTTTATCCTGCTCTAATGATTTCTTTATATACGTATTTCTATTTTGAACAGTTTGCTTTGTGTCTAGAAATGTAACCCTATGTTTACTATTGTGTCACTGTTTTTTTTTGTAATTTGTTGTAATTTCCTGTACTTATATGAATACTGAAAATGTATGTAATTCTGTGGAGCATTTCTACCCGGGCCTCATCTAAAAAGGAATTTTGCCCAGTTGGACTTTTCTGATAAATAAAATACATATGTACACACACACACACACACACATACATACATACATACTACAGTAAACAATAATGGAGTAACTGGCAAAAGCTGTCAAATATAAACTATTACCATTTACAATACCAAAAAGCAGGTGGTACTTGCAGCTCTAGAGTAAATTTAGGCGTTTGATATTAAGTAAAATTTACAATAATTCCAACAGTAATGGAAAAACTCTAAGGACCCTCCTTCAGTGTCACAGGTCTCATCTTATAAAGGCTGCTTGACTTTGCAACAAAACTTCATTCAACAAAGCCATTAAGAGTTCAAAGTCTACCCAATTCCATGATGTAAAGCAAAAAGATGGAGTCCTGAGTATGCCTCAAATTACCCAAGACTGACTAGAAGCACAGACAACAGAGGAGCTGGGAGAGAAGGTGGCAAGGAGTGACATTTTTAGTTTATCCACTCTAGGAGGGAGGAATTTCTGCCTAAGATAAGGAAACATCCACAGTGATGGGGATAGTGCTATAATTATGATGTAGATTGCCTTTAATTTTGACATCAGAGATGGGCGACAGAGCTAACTGAAGTTATGTGCAGTGATGCATGTGATGTTACTAGCTCTGCCCAATTAGGGCATACTGAAAACTCCTCTGCAGTGCAAGATGAACATATGTGATGGTACAGGCAGTCCTTTTCCACTTCTGCTTTCCAAACTCATGTGGCCGCAGCCTTGGGAGATAGTACCAGGAGCACTTAAGGTGAAATGGTGCAGCTGAGTGTCTCATGATCATCTAGAGCAGCACACAAATGGGGGACAATAAGGTGAAAAAATTCAAAATCCAAGTTGCTCTGATTCAGCTATGACAGACCAGAGCAGTCAAACCAAACAGTCTGTCAAGGACTTTTTATCATTGCAACATTGTGCTGTTAGACATTCCTTTTTACCTGGTGCACTTATGGTCATTTGTACTGATTTATTTAAGGTTGTTAATGGAATAAGTGCACTGGTCCAAAAACCTTTGTCAGTCATGACCTGGGCCATTTGGATGAAACATTTACAATACATCATAAAGACAATAACATAGAATGAAACAATAATCGAGTTGTATAGTATTATGCATACATAGACACTTGGTCTGATGATAACAACATAAAGTTTGTAAATTAAACAGGCTATATCACAAAAAACACCTGTCACAGAGACACAATAATAGAGTTAAGGCATATATTTGCATATGTAGATATTTTAAAGGGCAGTGATAACGTTACTGAGTTTATAAATTAATTTAAGATACATTAATTGTACCACATTTGAAGAGTAACATATGTATTTCTAAAAGGCACACATAATTCAAAGTTTAATAAATGGAATAGTGTTAACATAATATTGTAAGACCATGGGAAGAAATAGTATTAAGATATCTTTGAAAAGTAAAATCTAAGTTTCTAGTAGGCACACATACTGCAAAGTTCAATAAATGGATTAATGTTAACATAATATTGTAAGATTACAGGAAGAAATAGTATTAGCACAATTCAAATTTGTTATAAATAGTGCTAGCACAACAGAATAAGACAGCATGTACATTATATACACACAATTCATTGAACCATAGATATCAGCTAAGATAAGTACAAGAGAATAAATACTACACCTGTCGCCCCCTGGGATTTCGGGATTTCAGATACTGGCTAAGGCTCTTGCCGCACCTATAGTGCCTTTTTTAGGCAAGGTTCAAATGACAAATTCACCACTGTAACAGGTACAGGCAAACAAAAAGTGAGGGTAGTGCTACTTAATGCTAGAAGCCTAAACCTCAAAATGCACTCACCCGAGACACTCCTTAAAATGGAGAACATTGATATCTGTGCAGTGACTGAAACCTGGTTCAAGGCTCCAGAGAGCACCCCTGCATTACCAGGCTATAACTCATACCATACCTTTCGGCCGTCTAACCTGGACTGGAACACCAAAGGCAGAGGTATGTCCATATTCATTAAGGATATCCACACCTCCAGGCTAGTTGCCCAACATAATGCATCCGAGATTATCCAAGTGCAACTAACTCTGGGAAAAACTGCAATCCAAATTGTAGCATGCTACAGATCCCCCACCATGCCCTAGGATTCCCACTCCTCTTTTCTTGATATACTGGAAAATATTAGGGTTCAACCAAACACCATAATAATGGGCGATTTCAACTACCCCACCATTAACTGGGAAAACTACTCATGTGCCAACTCCTTTACTCAACGCTTTTTGGAATTCATAAACTCCAATGCCTTGGATCAACTTTTCCACACCCCCACCAGGGGCAGCAATATCCTAGACCTAGTCATTACCAACATGAGTGACTGGTGTTCCACACCTGAAGTCAACTCCTCATTGGTCAGATCCGACCATAAGCTAATCGCCATAGATATCAACTTCACAACATCCATGCAGGTGAAAAATACAGTTATGACTGCTGAATCCTACACAAATGCAATTTATAAGCACTTACACAAGTGCATGGATTGTGCTATCCCTAACAGAACCAAGAACTATCCTCAAAAAAGGAAGCCAATCTGGTGGTCCCCTGCTATAAACAAACTGTACAACAGAAAGAAGAAACTGTTGCAAAAGAGAGTAAAATCCCATGAGTGGAGGAGCTTCCTGGTCTGCCTCAGCAAGAAGCTGAGATCCCTCATAAAATCCTCCAAAGCTAGCTACGAAAACAAGATTGCCACTGATTCTAAGGATAACCACAAAGCATTATATAGTTATGTTAAGAATCTCAATGGCAACACCCAAATCTGCTCAGAGTTACAGCACAATGGCATGAGAATTACAGAACCAGCTGATATTACCAACATCCTGGCTGATAGGTTCAGTGCTAACTTTACCCTCACCCCTCACCCCCTAAAGGGCCCATATATATATATATATATATATATATAAATACATATATATATATATATATATATATATATATATATATATATATAAATATAAATATATATATATATATATATATATATATATATATATATATATATATATATATATAAATATATATATATATATATACTGGAAGAATGCAGAGCCCCTGTAATCACAACTATGCAAGTAAAAACTGCACTCTTTAAAGCCAAGAACACAGCATCCATGGGACTGGACAACATTCCAGGCTGCATTCTACATGAACTTCAGAACAAACTGGCCCCTCACCTAAGCACCATGTTCAATCATTGCCTCACGTCAGGCTTTGTGCCCACTGAATGCCACACAGCAACAGTTATCCCACTTCACAAAGGGGAAGCCACCACTGATCCCGGGAATTATCGCCCTCTTAGCCTGACGAGCCTAGTCTGTAAGGCCATGGAATGTTTCATCATGGAACTCATAAACAAAGACATTGGTAACCACCAAACTCTGGACCCCACCCAGTTCGGGTTTGTGAAAGGCAGATCATGCCTCCTGAACCTGATCGACTTCTTTGAAAGTGTCACCAAAGCCGTGGATGAGGGTAAGGTGGTTCACACAGCCTATCTTGACCTCGCCAAAGATTTTGTACCATCCCCCATTCTGGAATTATAGATAAACTCACTGAACTGGGTATAAATCCATACGTCACAAGATGGGTTGCCAACTGTCTCACTGACAGAACCCACACTGTAAAAGGTGCAAACTCCAAATCTGACTTCAAACCAGTGACAAGTGGAGTACCACAGGATTCAATCCTGGGTCCTGTCCTGTTTGGTATCTACTTTTCTGAAGTATGGGCTAACACAGAGGGCCTCTGGCTGACGAAGTTTGCAGATGACTATAAATTAGGTGTCATAGTCGAGTCCCCAAATGATGTGGACATCCTACAGAAGGGCCTCAATGAGACTGATGCCTGGTGTCAGAGCCACGGCCTCAAGCTCAGTGCCAAAAAGTGCATTGCATCCCCTTTGATAAAAACTCTGTACCCATGAACTACCACATAGGCAGCAGTCTACTTAACGCCGAAGGTGTGATAAGAGACCTTGGGACTCAGGTCAACAGGATTCTCTCCTTTGATAATCACATCACCACAGTAGTCAGGAATTCCTTCTATGTGGCACACCTCATCACGAAAGGGTTCTCATCCAGGAAAAAAGAGGTCATTGTTTCCCTCTACTCGGCTTTCATTAGACCCATTATAGAGTACAAAGCTCCTTTGGAATGTACCTCACAAGACATCTGCAACAGCTGGAAAGGCCACAGAAGTACCTCACAAAGAGGATTACTGGCCTCAAACAGATGCCGTATGCTGACCATCTCAAAAAACTCCAGCTTTACTCCATAGCATATCGCCTACTGCGAGGTGATCTCTGCCTAACATACAAAGCTATGTCAAACCCAGAGCTGTTGGAGATGCTACACCTAAAGAAATCCCAATCCCTCCGAGCTACATGCTCTAGGGACCTAAACCTGGTCACCACAATAAACAGAACATGCTGGAAGGATAGATTCCTGTCCCAGGGACTTCCCATATTCTGGAACAAGCTACCCATATATGTCAAGCAGAGTCCTTCATTGGGACTCTTCAAGAGGAATCTTGATGAATAGATGGGAAATAGGAAATTCACCCTGGGGGTCAGTTCTGTGGCTCTGCACGACAGGGGCACAGGAAAATAACCTTATTGGGTGGTGAAAGCCAGGGAACCTTGTTGGCTAGGCTTACATAGGCCCTTGGGCCAATCGCCTAGTACCTACCTATGAACCTATGAAACTATGAATGCATGACAATTTATACTAGAAATCTTCTTAACCAGAAATGGCAGACATGAGCTGGCTTTAAGTAGCTCTGTTGTTAAATTGTCACAAGTGTCTGTACCACAACTAGATAGCCAGTTCCTATTAATTACACATTTTCCAGTGTGCACCTGCTGGTGCTGTTACCATCCTGCAAATGCTCATTCTAGTCCCATTATCCTGCTGTAGAAAAGTATACGGGGGTGCTGCCTTCCTGACCTGATGTTCTCTTCCTTTGTATAAGATTTAAACAGGTGTCTTTTGTGAAAAATCCATGGCAGCTGAAATGGAACAGACACTAACCAGTACGTACCTGGTGCTTTCCTTCTACCCTGTACAGCAGTATGCAGTTTACACATTCCTGTTAACTGGTGTGTTCATTTTCTTTGAGAAATACTTCACTTCTGTCATTAGAAAATCATAAATGATAGGTGCACAGACTGGCTTTTAATAGCAATGGTGTTGCACTGCAACAAGCCTCTGTATCTCATCAAAGTAGCCAGTCAGACAGATGTCCACTCATACCACCATTCATACTTTCAAGTACCATTTATTTACAGAAACAGGTACACCACCTAACATGCACATACCCTTACCAGTGTGTAGAGGGTGCTCTTTGTTCCATCCTTATGGTCTCCATCTTCATTCCATCAAGATGTGGGTCCTCAAACCTGTCCTGTCCTACTGCTGTAGAGCAGAAGGGGTGAGTACCCATAAAGGTGTGCTGCCCTGCTGATAAAACATTGTACTGTTGTCCAGCCTGACTACACTGCTAGAAGGCCAGTTCAACAACCTCTTGCCAATATGTAGGTTGTACTCCTCAACCTGTCCTGATGCTTCAGAAACTTGTCACATCCTACTTCAGTTCAGTAAGATAAAGGATGATGCTGCAGTCTTAAAGTACTGTCCCTGGGATGCTAATCTGAGGTTCCTTTTTCAGCTTATGTGGAACCCCCAAGTGGAAAACAGATTTACCATGGAAGAGCTAGTATTCCTAATATTATCCTAATGTCCCACATACTCAGGACACATAGAAGACAGGCCTTATCCCAGCCTGGTGTTTGTTATTGTATTATAATCCTAGCAGAGTAGAGCAACATAAAAGGGATGCTGCTTTTAAGATGCTCTCCTTCAGCTAAGATGTAGAACAGAGGTCCCATTTGTCCATATTAGTGGTAGATCAAATTGGTCAGACACTTACCAATGTGGAAGGGATGGCACATTTCCCATCCTAGTACTGCTCAGCCTTGTTCAATTCTCAGGCCTACAGTGCACAATGGGATGCTGGATAATATGTTAAGCTAAGACCCTTTCTCACCAAGTTTGTAGCATATTGAGTGGAACACATAGCTCTGTATATCAGATGTTTCCCTCCCATCCAGTATACTGTTTACCATCAGACATACTTTTTGCTTTGTAAGCTTTTATCTTTTGATGAATACACAATAATTTACATGAACAGCCTTCATAATATTGACAAGTGGCAGATACACACAGACTAGCATCTTGTAGCAAAGTAGTTGGACTGTATCAATATTCTGTTCCACATCAAGCTAGCCAGTTACACAGAGGTTCACTCAACCCACTATTCATATTGAAGAGTACCAGTTACATGCAGCGACCTAACCACCCCTCACACTGCCCTCCATACCAGCAAATAGCTATATAAGCATACAAATCCATGTGTCCAGAATGCAGCATGTGCTCCTCATTCCATCTCTCTGGTCTTCATATTGTACCAGCAGGATGTGACCAATCATCTCATCCTGGTTTGACACATTCTTGTCCAAGCCTAGTGCCAGCATAGGGAGCACAGCAGTTAAGGATATGTTTTCCTTCTGAAAAAAAATGTTAAACAAATGTTTTTTTTCTGATCACGTTAGTTTTCCTTAAAGTGGTTCAGCTCTTGTCAGTGTTGTTGTTGTTGTTGTCTTTCGGCTTTTCCCGGTTAGGGGTCGCCACAGTGGAACTCTGGTCTGCTAATGATTGGCAGTAGATTTTCATGAACGCCGAGGTGCCAGCTCGATGTTCAACCTTCAGTGAAGGCATGCCCATTTACGCATGTTTTTCGAATGCCCACCCAACCGCGGGGAGGACATGAGCTCTTGTCAGTGTGTAGATTGCATTATTCATCCTATCCTGCTACTTCTCACTGTTGTCACATCTACCTTTTGTTGAATGGGATAAAGCTGGGTGCTGCAAGCTTGCAGTACTGTCCTTGGGGTAATTTGTTAATCTGATGTCCCGTTTATACATGTATGTAGCAGCTCAAATGGAGCACACTTGTACCAGTGTGCAGCTGGTGCTTGCCATGCTGTCGTAGGGTTCCTCATTCTTATACCATCTCACATGCTTTTATCCATAACTTTTTGCTTACTATCCTTTTCCAGTCCAAACTCAGTAAAGGAGCAAAAGGGGGGGTGCTGCAATTGATGCGCTCTCCTTCAGATATGATGTAAAATTCACATCCCATCTGAGCACATCCCTAGTGGTTCAGATTAATCACACAGTTATCAGTTTGTTGCTGATGATGCCCTTTGCATCCTGGTACTGCTATCCTTATCCTGTCTTCATGCTCTGCAGGACTTTAAGAAGCTGTAGCTCTGTTGGTCTGCTGTTCCTTCCGTTTGGATATTGAACCAAAGGCCATTATGTTCAAGTGGGTGATTGGTGAATGGAATGCACTTTGTGTATCTCATGCTCCCCTTCCATCCGGCGCACCTGTAGGCCATTAGTTATTATTTTCACTTCATATATTCTTCTTCTTTGATGAATACATGAACCTTTACCCAAGTGACCTAAATCACAAATGGTAGACAGACAGACTGACTTTTAGTAACAATGTTATGTGTCAATAGGCCTATGCTTCACATCAAGGTAGCCAGTCACACAGAGGTCTACTTGCACTAACATTCAAAGTCAGAAGTATCAGCTGTTTACAGAAATTTGGACACCATTAACATTATTTTCTATACCAATAACTAGTGTTTGCATAAACCAAACTGGACACTTGTTAACTAGCATTTAGATGGTTCTCCTCATCCCATTCTGCTGACCTTCATGTTTGTACCTTCAGCATGTTGACCCCCATTACATCTTGGCTGCCCCCATATATTTACTATCCTAATACAGCACAGCACCATAAAATTTGGGGGATCTACACTTGAGGGGTTGTCCTTCAGATAAGATGTAAAATGGAGTGCACATCTAACCATGGTAAAAGTAGGTCAGGTGAATCACAGACAATACTACTGTCATCCTTATGGCACCTTCTCCATCCTTGTACTACTTGTGTGACCCATTTTGAAGGACTATAGAAGCATTGCAGGGTTCTGCACACCTGAGTTGCTTTTCCTTTCCTTTGGTTGAGTTGTTAAGATGAGGTCCTTTCTTCCCAAGCTGGTAATGGCCTGAGTGGAGCAAACAATTAACAGTGTGCAGTTGGAGTTGCACACCCACCTGGCACACCAGTTTGCCATTAGATATCTCCTTTTTTTGGTGTAATCATGTTCTTTGATATGCTCACAGCTCTTTGCACAGATGACTTTCTTAATCATGAAAAGCAGAGACAGAGACTATCTTTTAATACCAGTGTTTCTACATTGCAACAACTCCTCTACTCAGTTAAGGTAGCCAGTAATACAGAGGTTCACTCATTCTGTCTGTCCTGACACTTTCCTATAGAGATAGATACCACTTCAAGCATAATGCATACTGACAAACAATAGCTATCCAAACATAATTACACACATTTTTAACAATGCGTAGCTGGTACTGTTCATCCCATGCTCATGGTCTTCATCATTGTACTATCAAAATCCAGACCCTCAATGAATTCTGGTTCTCATATTTGTCCCATCCTTATCCTATACAGCAGCATAAGAGGGTGTGTAACACTTTTATGAATATGCTGTCCTGATAATAAGATGTCCAACTAGGTCTCATTTGATTTTTTTATCTTGTTGGTGGTACTTCAAGCGGAACAGACTCTTGATAGAGTGTAGATGGTCATTGTTGTCCCATGCCAGTGCTGCAAGCTGTTGTCACATCATATGTTTGTTGTTCTGCAGTCTGTAAATACTATTAGAATGATACGTTCAACTGGGGAACTGTATGTCCCTGCATGTCGTACCTTAGGTGAAGTACTCAGCAGTGTCCAACTGATGCACTTTATGCTATGGTGTTATTTTTTTCTAGTACCTTTCATATGCATGTCCTCATCCCAGCATAGTACTTGACATCCGCTTGTCATCCTAGAGCAGTATAACAGCACAAGGAGGTGTTGCATTCGAAGTGACTTTTTCCAGTAAGAGGTAAAACTGAGAGTCCATTAGACCATGTTGAGGTAGTTCTGATTAGTCACACATGAATCAGTGTGGACCTAACAATGCTGTTCCCACCATGGTAAAACTGATTCCTTTCTGATATTCCTGCTCTGCAGAAGCATATGGGGCACTGCACTCCTGAAGTAATGCTATTTTCCTTTGGTTAAAATAATAACATGAGGTCTTCTCTGATGAAGCTGGGGGTAGTTTGAAGAGAGTACACACTTACTAATGAGTCTGATACCCCTCATATTAATGCACCCATATACCATTAGATATTACTTTTACTTGGCACATTCATATTCTTTGGTGAATATGTCTCTCTTTACACAGACAACTTTCTTAATCACAGAAAACTGACACAGTGTTATTATATTGCATTGAACTTCTTTACCACATCAAAGCAGCTAGTCACAGAGGGGGTCACTACTCAAACCAACATTCATATTGACCAGTTTGATTTATCCAGAGAGACATAGACATCACTCAAACCACCCTCGAAGCCATCAGAGTATAATTGCACGTGTACCAATGTGTAGCTGTTAGCTTTCATATTATCATGTTGGTTTTCATCTTTGTATCATCAGGATGCAGCTCCACATTACTTCCTGTTTCCCTCATCTTTCTTGCTTCCTATTTCTTTAGGGGAGCATAAGGGAGGTGCAGTGCTCTTCAGGATATGCTGTCCTTCTGATGAGATGTTAACTAAGGTCCCACCTGACAATTCTGTTTGTACTTTACATGGAACAATCATCTGTCTGTATGTACATTGTGCGCCACATCCCATGTTGGTGCTTTACACTCCTGTCACAGGACACTACTGCTGAACAGGACAAAAGAGGGAGCTGCAGTGCTGAAATGCTATCCTTGTCTTGGCATGTTAAACTCAGGTCCCATCTGTTCATGTTTATGGCTTCTGAAGTCCGACACCTATTCGAATATAGATGATACTTATCTTGCCCTAGTACTGGCCTTCGTCTTCATACCATCTGGATGTTTCTCTGCATCCCATCCTTATACTTATCATTCTTTTCCCATCTGAATGAGCACGGCAGCATAATAGATATAACATGCAAAACCTGATGTCCTCTTTGGCCACTTTACTGGTAGTTCAGATTAATTTCACACTTACCAGACTGGAGCTTGTAGTGATCCTGCTGTCCTTGTATTACTCAATCTATTCCCATTGTCATGCTCTATAAAAGGGTAATAGACACCTTCACTGCTGAACTGCTGATTTTCCATTGTGTAAGATGTTAAATTGATGGCCATTGTTATGAAGGTGGTGGTGGTAACCTGAATGGAGCACAGACTTGCCTCCAGTGCTGCACACCGATATACCATTAGACATCCCCCTTACTTGGTGCATATATGTTTTTTCACAAATATTTAATGTTTTTGCACAAGCAGTATTTGTAATGACTAATGGCAGACAGAGACTGCCTTTTAGTAGAAATACTGTTACCCTGTAACAATGCCGTGTACCACCTTGACATAGAATGTTACACAGAGGTCTAGTCCCACCACTACTCAGAGTAGCAAGTGCCAGTTATGTAAGAGACAATGTGTTCCAACAAACAGCTATATGAACATAAATATACCTGTGCCAGTGTGTAGCAGGCACATCTTGTGCCATCCTGGTGGTGTTCATCTTTGTGCCATCAGTGTACAGATCCTCATTCATCCTTGCTGTCCTTATTAATATTGGTGCACTAGAACATGATAACAGTGTGCAGCACTGATACAGATGTGCTGTGCTCCTCATAAGGTGATGAATTAAGGCTGCACCTGAGGATGTTGGTGTATCTTTAACTGTGACACACTGTTGCCAGTGAGTAGATGTTGCTCATTATAACTGCATGGTAGTTCACACCCTTTCACATTCTACTTCTGTGTTCCATGATGGGGGGTCTGTTGTGTTCCATGATGGGGTTCATAGATTCATAGGTTCATAGGTAGGTACTAGGCTATAATAGGCTAATGGCCTACGTAAGCCTAGCCAACAAGGTTCCATGGCTTACGCTACCCAAGAAAGTTATTTTCCTGTGCCACTGTCGAGCAGAGACACAGATGTGATCCCCGGGGTGTATTTATAGGTTCATAGGGGGTGTCTGCAGTTTTTAAACTACTTTCCTTTGGATGATAAACTGAATTTTTAATTGAAATGTTATATTTCTAATTGTAGGGTTTTTTTTGTTTTTGCTTTATTATATATGCTTTGATAGATTTTTAATATTTAGTTATTGTCTGATTTTGTGTAACATGCTTAGAACTTAAAAACCGAATGACTTTTTTAATAATGAAATAAACAGATGTTTCTATAGTACCCCATCTCTCCATGTATGCTGTATCACAACTAGAACCCTCGCTTACACTTATGTAGTTGGTGCATCTCATGCTGTCATTGAGCTCTCCATTTTTGCACCATGTAGATACTTACCCTAGTCCCCACCCTGGTGCACATTATGATTTTCTAGTCCAAAAGAAGAAGGGTGTCATAAGGGATGTGCTGTATCTGACATGCTGCCCTTCTGATAGAATGTAAAATGAGATGCCATTTGACCATGCTGTCGATACTGGAGATTAATTACAACTGCTTATGTGCGGCTGATGGTGTGCTAGTGTCCTTCCCATTCTGGTACTTCTCATCTGTGTTCAGCCTCATCCTCTGCGTAATGTGGTCCTGTGCTGTTGTTTCTTTCCTCTTGATATGATGATGTTTTTCATTTTGACCATGACAGTAGAAGCTCATGTGGAAAACAAACCTACCAGTGTTTTTCTGGTGCTGCTATCCCATCCTGCTTATCAAAATGCTGCTTGGTGTTGTTGTTTGATGAATATGTAGATCTTTACACTAACTTCTTAATCACAAATTGCAAACACACAAAATAACTTTTAGCCATAGTGTAGTTACATTGTAACAAGTTCTGGTCAGTTCAGCACTGATGTTTACAGGTACCAGTAGTCTACAGAAACAGAGATACCCCTCACATCACCATCCCTACCAAGAAATAGTAGTTATATACGTATAACTACACATATGTACAGGTATGTGGGTGGTAATTCTCAGTGTGCCCTGCTGGTTTTCATCTTTTTACTAAAGGAAGCTGATGCTCATCCCATCTTGGTTCATTCCACCCTTTTCGTATCTTGCTATTGTCTTCTTCTTCTTCTTCTTCTTCTTCTTCTTTCAGCTGCTCCTGTTAGGGGTTGCCACAGCAGATCAACTGTTTCCATTTCTTCCTGTCCTCTGCATCTTGCTCTGTCACACCAACCACCTGCATGTCCTCTCTCACCACATCCATAAATCTCATCTTAGGCCTTCTTTTCCTGTTACCTGGCAGCTTCATCCTTAGCATCTTTTTCCCAATATACTCTGCATCCCTCCTCAGCAGATGTCCAAACCAACGTAATCTTGCCTCTCTGGCTTTGTCTCCAAACCTTCCAACCTGGGCTGACCCTCTAATATACTTATTCCTAATCCTGTCCATCTTCATCACACCCAGTGCAAATCTTAACATCTTCAACTCTGCCACGTCAAGCTCTGACTCCTGCCTTTTTGTCAATGCCACTGTCTCCAACCCATATAACATAGCTGGTCTCACTACCCTCTTGTAGACCTTCCTTTCACTCTTACTGGTACTCGTCTGTCACAAATCACTCCTGACACTCTTCTCCACCCACTCCATCCTGCCTGTACTCTCTTCTTCACCTCTCTTCCACACTCACCATTACTCTGAACTGTTGATCCCAAGTACTTAAACTCATTCACCTTCACCACCTCTACTCCCTGCATCCTCACCATTTCTCTGTCCTCCCTCTCATTCACACACATATATTCTGTCTTAGTCCTGCTGACCTTCATTCCTCTTCTCTCTAGAGCATATCTCCACCTCTCCAGGGTCTCCTCCACCTGTTCCCTACTCTCACTACAGATCACAATGTCATCTGCAAACATCATAGTCCACGGGGACTCCTGTCTGATCTCGTCTGCCAACCTGTCCATCACCATTGCAAATAATCTTGCTATTGTAAAGCAGCTTAAGAGGGCAGCACTTTTAAAAAATGTACTGTCCTCCTAATAACATTTTGAGCTAAGGTACTATCTGTTCATGTCAGTCATAGCTTTACTGAAACAAATTCTTCCTAATGTGTTCACTCTGCACTCCTCTTCCCATCCTGGTATCTGTCACCCTTGTCACTTTATATGTCAATTCAACACAATAAAAGAGGCTAATGCAGTCTTGATGTACTGGCTTTTGAATGATATGTTACTCTGAGTTTCCTTGTGTTTGCGTTTGTGGTAGTTCAGGTGGAGCACATCCATACATGTATATAACAGGTACATGCCATGCTGTCCTGGTGTTCCTCATCCTTGTACCATCTGGATTCCTGTCCTCATGCCACAATTATACACATTATCTTTGTTCCATCCTAACATAGAAGGCAGCATTAAGTCTGTGCTGCACCTGAGGTTTTGTACTTCAAATGACGTGTAAAATTGTTGCATTTTGACCACTTAGTGGTGGTTCATGTTAATCACATGCCATTGTGCAATTCACACTGTTTTCTGTCATGCCAATGTTCTACAAAAGCATAAGAAGTGCTGTCCTTGAGCTTTTTCTCTTTTGCTTTTGACAAGATTTCAGACTGACGAAGTTAGTGGTAGCTTGAGAAGAACACATACTTATCAGTGTATATCTGGTACTGTCCCTCCATTCTGCAAACTGGAATGCCATTAGTCTTGCATTTTAATGGTACATTTCTGCTGTTTAAGAAAGACCTAATTCTTCACAGAAGCAACTTTCATAATTACAAATACAGGGAGACCCACGGGTAAAAACTCATATGGACTTTTAGTAGCAGCATTGCTACATTACAACAAGCCAGTCAAACAAAGGTTAACTGACATTGTCATCACATAAACAAATAATAATTATTTAAACATCAGTTCATACATATACAGACTCTCTGTCTCACACACACAGACACACGCACACACACACACACACACACACACACACACACACACACACACACACACACACACACACACACACAAACACACACACACACACACAAGTACCACAGTGAAACTACTGCTGCACATGCTATCCCAGTGGTCTTCATCTTTGTACATCATGATACAAATCCTAATTCCATATTCTCATTTTTAGAGCAGCATACGTTGTGAGTGCATCCTTCCTAAATATGTGTTGTCTTTTTTGATGAGATGTTGAGCTAAGGTTGCATCTCACATATAGGTTCATAGGTAGGTACTAGGCTATCTGCCCGAAGGCATTTATAAGCCTAGCCAGAATGTGTTGGCTTTTGCCGCCCCCTTAGATTAGTTCCCTGTGCCTCTGTCCAGCAAAGCCATTGAAGTAATCCCCAGGGTAAACTTTCTGTTTCCCATCCACTCGTCAAGGTTTCTCTTGAAAAGGGTTAGTGAGGAGCCCTGCCTAATGCAGATTGGAATCTTGTTCCAGAGCATGGGAAGTCTCTGGGACAGAAATCTATCCCTCCAGCATGTCCTATTTATTGTTGTGGTGAGATTTAGATCCCTACAGCATGTGGCTCCAGGGGATATGGTTTTCTTTAAGTGGAGCATTTCCATCAATTCGGGGTTGGACATGGCCTTGTATGTCAGACAGAGATCACCTCTGAGTAGGCAGTATGCAACCGAGAACAGTTGGAGTTTCTTCAGTCGAGCTGCATAGGGCATCAGTTTGAGGCCATTGATCCTCTTGGTGAGGTAATTCTATGGTCTTTCCAGCTGTTGCAGGTGTCTTGTAAGGTACATCCCAAATGGGGCATTGTACTCTATGATGGGTCTGATGAGTGATGCATAGAGGGGCACAATGACCTCTTTTGATCTTGATGCAAACCCTTTTGTGATTAGGTGGGCCACATAGAAGGATTTTCTAAGTACTTTGGCAATGTGATTATCAAAGGAGAGGTTACTATCTACTTGAGTCCCCAGATCCCTTATTACGTCTTCCATATTTAGGGGGCTACCACCTATGTGGTTGTTTGTGGGTACTTTGTTTTTTCCAGAGGGGTTTAATTAATCATATTAATGGAGATCTCAGCACCTAAATGAAGTATTCGCTAACAAATCTCATATCCCCTATGGAAAATCCCTTTATTCTATCAATGTTGCAAAAGTTTGGAACTCTGTCTTTCTGGAACTTAGGGTTAGAGTCACACGTTTAACTTTTTCAACCAACCTGAACCATTACATGACCTCTGCATGGCCATGTCACTGTACAAAATGTACTACATGGCTTCCTCTAATTAATTTTCTTACATTTGAACAAAAATCCCTCTACATGGTTTTTACCCTCTTCCTCTTGCTCCTTTTTATCTTGTGCCCTCTTTTCAGTCTCACGCATGCCTGCTCTCTCTTCTACATCTCATGTTACTCTTATTTATTATTATTATTATTTCTCCTCTTTTTTACTTTATATCTTCCTTCCCTGTATGAGTTACTCCTCTTCCTATCCTGACTTGTAACCTCTTAGCTTATAACTATTCTGTTTCCCTATCTCTTCATTTCTGCATTGTACTAACTACCCTAGTCTTCACCTAGGCTTTCTTCATCTTTAATATTACATTTCCTTCTATCTAGATACACTAATTTAGAACCAGTGGTAACTAAAGTGATTGCATTTAATTGAAAATCTATTGTTTTTTTTACTTATTTACTAATGTTAAATTCTTCTTCTCCAAAGTATAATATATATTTACAGAGAGATGAGTGTGTAATTTTTGACTAATGCCCTCCTGTAATGTTTTACTGCTGTATTGTTTTTACTTGTCTTTTGTGGACATTTTCTTTCCAGGACTGTGCCGAAAGTAGAACAAACTCTTGTTATGTAGCTTGTGATCGTCATCCCACCCTGGTGCATCACTTCCTTGTCACAGCCTACTTTGTAGAGAAAGATAAGTAGGGTTCTGCAGTTTTAAAGTGCTGCTCTTTAGATATTACTTTAATCTGAGATCTTATCTGTCCACATATGTGGCAATACAACTGGAGCATACTTTTGAGTGATGGTATCCTAATGATATTCTGGTGCTCCTCCTCCTCCTAATCCCATCTAGGGGATTGTTGTCAGCCTATCCTGGTTCTTAGTATCCCTTTCACCATACTAACACAGTACGGCAGAATGAGAATGAAGCTTAATTTAACATGTTTCACTTCTAATAAGAAGGTCTGAGGTCCTGTTTGCCCATTTTACTGAATGTTCTGATTAATCACACATTTAGCAGTTTAAAGCTGATGGTGCTGTTCCCATACTACTAATGCTAATCCTGACCTCTAACCTTCTGGTGTACAGAAAAATAAGTTCTTGTCTTTTTCTTTGGATAGGATGTTAAATGGTCATCATTTCAGACAAAGAGGGTAGTAGCCCAAGTGGCACATGCACTTAACACTCGGCATATGGTGCTTTCCCTGCTGCCCTAATCATCTTCCATAGTCTGTCTGGATGCTTGTCCTTATCTGAACCTGGAGATCATCTTCCATTTCTAATCCTAGTGCAGTTGAGCAGCATTAGGGATTTTGTCATTGAAATGGGCTTCTTCAGATAAGATTTAAACATGCATCCCATTTGAATACATTCATAGGTTCATAGGTGTGTACTAGGCTGGAGCCTTTACAAGCCTAGCCATAGAAGTGCCCTGGCATCATGCTGCCCAACGTTAGTTCCCTCTGCCTCTATCAAGTAGAGCCAATGGAGTGATCCTCGGGGTGAACTTTCAATTACCCATCCATTCATCAAGATTTCTCTTGAAAAGGGGCAGCAAGATGCTCTGCTTGACAGATATGGGAAGTCTATTCCAGAGCATGGGCAGTCTCTGAATGAGGAACCTGTCCCTCCAGCATGTTCTGTTGATTGTGGTAATGAGGTTGAGGTTGCTGGAGTGTGTGGTATGGAGGGACTGGGATTTCTTTAGATGTAGCATTTCTAACAGAGCTGAGTCAGACATGGCTTTGTAAGTCAAGCAGAGATCGCCTCTAAGTAGGCGATATGAGACAGACAATAGCTGGAGTCTTTTGAGTCTGCCTGTGTACATGTGTTTAATGCCTAGGATTCTCTTCATGAGGTACTTCTGTGGCCTCTCCAGCTGTTGCAGGTGTCTAGTGAGATAGATGCCAAATGAGGCATTATACTCGATGACTTGTCTAATAAGGGAAGAGTAGAAAAAGACGATGGATGCAAAACCCTTGGTAATGAGATGTGCCACACAGAAGGACTTTCTGACCACAGTGCAATGTGGTGGTCGAAGGAGAGGTTGCTGTCAACCTGCATCCCCAGATCTCTTATAATGTCTTCAGTGTTCAGTAGGCTCCCATCGATGTAGTAATTAGTTTTACCAAAGGGGATGACGATGCATTTTTTGGCATTAAGCTTAAGGCTATGGTTTTGATGCCAGTCATTGGTCTCAGTGAAGCCTTAGTCACTGATAGTTCATATTAATTAAGAACAGGCCCTCATGGAGGTGATGGTGCTCTTCACTTCCTGGTACTGCTCATGGAGGTGATGGTGCTCTTCACTTCCTGGTACTGCTCATGGCCTGAGATGGTGATGGTTCAAAGGGAACAGTTATTGGTTCATATCTGTTGTTCCCTCCCCATCCTGCAGACTAGTATGCCATTGGATATTCCTTTTACTTGTTGCTTTCATGAGAATTGGTGAATACGCAATGCTTTAAACAAGCAACTGCCTTAACCACAAATTATCATGCATTCTGTCCTTACACACACACACACACACACACACACACACACACACACACACACACACACACACACACACACACACACACAGACTAGCTTTTATTAGACAACACTGTTACATTGTAATAAGTTTCTGTACCACATCAAGGTACACAATTGCAATGAGAACCACTCATAGCAACTTCTATTCCAACAAACATTAGGTATATATAAAAACTAATACAGACAGACATACTAATTGATAGCTGATACGTCTGTTGCTATCCTGGAAGTCTTCACCTTTCTTCCATCAGGATGGAGATCATCATTTTCATCCTTGCTCCATGCTACTGCTGTAGAGCATCAAACCATGTAGTGCAGCACTCCTACTTATGTGCTGTTTGTTTGATATGGTGCTGACCTGAGGTCTCACTTTTTAATTTCTCCAAATCTTTTGGGCTTCTAATATCATGATGGGAATCGACCCCATTCCTTAATCAAATTATGATAAAAGTTCATGAAATTAGTATTGTTTCAATCTTTGATGCCAGCCAGAAGTGATCTATGGAACACCCGCAATGTGCCCAATAATGACTCCTTCTGCAATTTGTATGGAGTTACATGGATTGGTAACATATTTAAATACTTCCACATTGCTGCCATTTCTGCCTGCAAATCCTGATATTTTATGACTTTGTGCCTCGAACTGTTGGTAATGGATGATCCCATGTAATACAAACTTCATCATTTCTATGATGCTTTGTGGCTCATGTTTCCAGTGTTTTTCAGGCACTTCAGTACCATAATGTTTGCACAGTCCCTAGTCCAACAGTCTTGCCAAATTTTTAAGCCTTTCAGTATACAGTCCTTCTGCATTAGTATGTCATAACCAGCAATGAGGTAGCCCACTATCTTGGGCCACCAGTATTAACCTTTCATCTCTTGGTTTGAATTGACCTCTCCTTAACAATTTCTGCATTCGATCCAGATCAACATGAGGTTCTTCCAGAATTTTTCTATACTTGCAACTATATTTATGCATTTTCCACATTTCTTGCCTTCTCATCTGATCCTTCACCTTATATTCTTTCTTTTGTTTTTGCCTGTTTTTTGATATGCTTCTGCTAGACTAAGCAGGGCAGTCATATTAGATTTATTTTCCTCAAGTTTCAAAACTTTCACTATGTTTGAGTCTTGTGAGGTCAGCAGATATGTGTGCAGTCCCATGATTGCAGATCTATACATATAATCAATTTCAAGGAGGCCCATAACCTCCTTCAGAACGGGGAATATATAATCTTGGTATGCACTGATTTTTATAAATCATTTGGTGAGCATGAAGCATCCTACATGTTTTCCTGTCTAATCTATCCAACACATTTTGGGGCCAAACAATCACCCCAAAACTGTAAATTAGGACAGGAAGAACAAATTAGTTTGTAGCTTCAATTTTGTTCTTAGATGTCACCGCTGTTTTCATTATTAATTTAAGTCTTCTAAAATATTCCTTACTAAGTTTTATTCACATTTGTTCATGTTTTATTGTTGATCGTTCATCATTTCCCACATATTTATAAACTCCCTCTTGCTCAAGTTCTTTCATATCACATTCGTATCCCAAACTGATGTTTTCATGGTGCTGCAGTTTTCCTGCTGTAAAGGTTGCTTTGGCACATTTATCAAGACCAAATGACATCCTTAAATCATCTGAAAATTTTAGACAACTTGCAAATATGCTTTCAGTTCCTCATCTGATGAGCTATACAGTTTTAAATCATCGACAAAGAGAAGATGAGAGGTCTTTACACTCTGTTGTTTTCTAGGAGCCAAATTATAGCCATGACCTAAGCTAAGTAGACAGATTAATGGGTTAATATCTCCTACTGAATTTTTATCCCTGGAGTAATAATTTGTCCTTTATCGTGGCTTAATTGCAAAGTAGTCTGCCACTGTTTCATGGGCACTGTAATGGAGTTAAGGTGTATCTTATACATTTTTAAGCACTCTTTTATCTATGAATATGGGATTCTATCAAATGCTTCTTTGTAGTCAATCCATGTCATGTTTAGATTCTTCCACTTTTTACAGTTCTCCAGTATGACTTTAACAACAAATGGTCCTTTGTTCCATATGACTTTCTTTTATTGCCCTTTTGTTCTATTGCCATAATTGAGTTTTCTTCTAAATGACTATAAACTCTGTCAGCATCAGTTCCAGTATATAATTTTTACATCGTCAGAAGGCAAGTTATTGGACTATAATTTTTAGAGTAGCTTGCAGGTTCAATCTTAAGTAGGAGCATTGTCCTGTTGTTAACCAGGTTGGTGTCTTTTTGGGTGCACATATAAATAGTTCTTACTCATGGCTAAATATCTGCGCAAAGATGTTAAAACTTTTAACCAGAAGTTAGGTACTGCATCAGGACCTGGGGTTTTCCAATTAGAGGCTTTCCTTAACTTTGTTTCAATCTCTCTGACTGTTACTTCATCCCATTTCATATCCTGTACCTTTAAACTTCTTATTCTTTCTTTTACTTCTTCTATCCATTTAGCATATTTGTTATGTTCTATAGGATCTTCATAGATACTTCTCCAAAATGTATCTATTTCTTCTTTTTTTTTGTGGTCTTTCAATTCCTTTTACCTTGTTTCCTAATTCTCTATAAAACTTTTTTGGGTCATCAATAAATTGCTTGTTTTGTACTTTTCCTTTATATTTATCTGCATATCTTCTAAGTTTTTCTACCTGTGCTGAGATTTTTAGATTATTTGTGATAGTGCATGATAGATCCTGATCTGTTCTAGTGCTGCGCATTGCCTTTATCATATCTATCTTTCTAAGTATTTTTGGTAATCTGTCCCCTCTTCTGTACTCCACAAACAGTGACACTTCTTGTCCCAATTGCTTTATAGTTTTCTCTGTTCAATATGTGTAAGATGGTATTCGATTTCTTCCCTTCCTTTCCCTTGCTACCCTGTGTTCTTGTGGCAGGACTTTATCACTTATCAATTTAGCTGCACAGTAATATATCCTGTTTACTTCTATTATATTGCATGGATCTCTATGAACAGTTTTAATTATTGTGTTCATTTGTTTTATCAAACTTCAATTTTGGGGTTTTATCAACCTTCTGCAATCTATTTCTTTCATTGATCTTAATATGTCTGTCCATCTCTACCAAATCAAGCAACTCTTCTCTTAGCTCATTTTCTTCTAAACTGAGGAAACATGTTTTGTTTTCCATTTCCTGCAGGCATTCTATAGAAAGTTCTGTAGCATCTTCCTGTGGCACATTCTCTTCAGTTTCATCCTGTGTCACTCATTGCTGTGTCATATGGGAACTCGCTGGCCTATCACTCCTCAACATTGACTGCATCAGCGTTTCCACAGTTTCCTGTTCCTTCTCTTGCTGTTCAGCTTCAAGTGAATGTTTATACTGGTTTCCTGTGGAAGGCTCCAAACTATCTTCATATGGCACCTGACCAATTGCTTCCTGTTCCACTGGTTTTCCCTTAATTTGGATATCCGTTACTCTATCCTGTTGTGGTGCTTTCTGAATTAGATTTTCTGCACTAAATCCTTCACTTTGCAGGTACTCCATAACCTCCGTTTCTATTTCTTTAACTTCTCCATTACTAATATTTTCGATTTTTCTTCTTTGTTTTCTTATCTTTTATATTGCAGTTTTTCTTGTCTGGATTTTTTTTGCCTGTATTTCTCTTCAAATAACTTTGGTGCTGCTCATTTTGTACTGATTAGTTTTGCGTTCTCATTTGCATAGATATTACACCATATTAAATCTCTTTTTCTTTCCCATGTCCGTATTTCTTCTTCAGATTTCTCCTGATCTTCCTGTTTCTCCTTACTCTGGGGGCTTGTTCCATCATGCTGTAATGTAACCTGTGTTAGACCTTCTACACCAAATCCTTCACGTCGCAGGCACAACATAACTTCAACTTCTATTTTTTTTAACTTCTACTTTACTAAGCTTCTTTTCTACATTCCCTCTTTGTGATGTTATTTCTTTATTGTGAAATGTTCCATATCTGGATGTCTTTGCCTGTATTTCTCTATGAATATCTTTGGTGCTGCCTTCTTTATATTGATTAATTTGGCTTTTGCCTTTGCATAAATATTGCACTATAGCAAATCTCTCTTTCTTTCCCATGTCCATATTTCTTTTTTATACATTTCAAAAATCTCTAGGTTTTGTTGTTTATATTTTTTCACCTCCTCGGATGCTTCTTTTTCCAAACAGATTAACATTTCATGGTCTATATACTGTTTTTCACAAATCTGTTGTATTAATGAACACATATTTTTATTTGAGGCTTCTGACAGTTTTTCTTGTGGGATTATTTTTCTTTCCTCTAATTTCTCTCTTAATCTTTTTGTATACCTTGTGTCTAGAAATTCTGCGCTTTTCGCATAATAATAAAAATACATAATGTCCTTCTTATCCTCAATAGTCCACAGTATTGTCTTTAAGGCTCTTCTCTGGCTTATCAGTTTTTGTGATTTTTGTGAGCTGCTACTTCCTTCTACAATGGGGGGCCATCTTCTCCCTTGGCCTGGCCTGACCCCATTGTAGGAATGTTTCCATATTTTAAGGATTCTACACTGTCATTTTTTCCGGTCCTGGCACCAGTGTGCCTACCAAGATTAGGCACTTTTTTTATCCTCGGTCTTGTGCTCCCAGCTATTATTTTTTTAATTTTGACCTACTTCGTGTCCATGACATATGCTATATAAATACTGTCTATATTTCTGTGTTGTTTTGGTGAGATTTTGTGAAAAACAGGGTCTGCCTTGTGAAGATACTCACCAAGACTTGAGGATGAATTCAATTTTAGCAACACTACTCTCCTTTGCTTGCTGACTTATCATCTCACCATTTGGACCCCTGATTTGAGGCTCAGTTTGACCTTTCTGATGGTACGTTAGATGTACAAATCTTTTATAACTGTTTAGGTGGGCTCCTTGGCCCATCCTGGTGCCTTACACAGTTGTCACATTATTGTTCTACTAGAAAGGATATGCAGGGTCCTGCACTCCAAAAGTACTGTCCGCTGGATTATATGTTAATCTACCCTGCCGTCTTTCCATGTATGTGGTAGTATAAGTGGGGAACACTTACCAGTGAATAGCTGGGGCTCTTTTTTCAGTCCCTGTTCTCATCTTCATCCCATGCGGATGCTTATACTTGTCCTAACTTTTCCTGGTCTAACACTGGTGGGTAGTATCAAGGAACAATCTGCACTTCAGCTGATTTTCTTCAGAAAAATGAAAACCTGCGGTTCCATCTGACAGTGCTATTGGTACTGTAGATTAATGTGTAACTAATGGTGCACTTGTGTCCTTCCCCTTCTGGTACTGTTCATCCTTATCCTCTACAGAAGCATATTGTAGTGCTGTCATCCTAAGATGTTGTTCCTTTTCTCTGGATTAAGTAATAAACTGTTGTCCATTATGACCAAGTTAGTGGAAATACAAATGGAGCCCAGACTTAAAAGAGTTCTCCTGGTACTTTGCACTCATCATCCTCACTGGGATGCTGTTAGATATTCCTTTTAACTGGAACATTCATGCTCTTTGATACAAATGCAGCACTTAATACAAGCAAACATCTTAATCACAAATTGGAAACATCTAGAGTGGCCTTGGTACGACATTAATTAGCCCATCACAAACAGTTGCACTCCTCCAATATTCATATTTGCAGATATCAATAATATATAGAAACAGCGACACCACCCAAACCACCAATCATACCAACATACAGAAGTAATACAAACAAAAGTCAGTTGTGTACCAGTGTGTATTGCTGATCATCTTTCCATCCTGGGTCATTTCATTCTTGTCCCATCCGAGTGCTGTAGAGCAGTTTCAGCGGGTGTTGTCTTTAGCTGACCGCATCACACAAAGGGATAAAACCCTTATTGCATTCCAGACAACACGGGTTCAACTAGTAGCACAGGGGCTAGTGGGACTGGATGGGGAACAGGATAGGAGTGAGTGGCTGATGCTGACTTACCCGTCATGGGGGTAGCCTTGCTGCAATAGCAGCATTGAGGGCCTAGCAAGTTTGGCCAGGAGGCTGTGCATGAGTGGAAGCATGTATGCACCACCAGTTAGCAGCAGCTTCAGAGCTCCCAAGGCTGCTTTTGGGAGGGAGACAGTTAGGGCCAACTCCTTGGCAGCAGTTTGATGCAGCTCCACCATTCTTGGTCACTTTACCAGCACCAGACTTGGGTTAGGTTGAGCTCAGCAGAAGCTAAGACATGTCTGGTAAACCTGGTGAATGAGGAGAGGAGTTGGTGGCAACTGATGGGACTGTCCTTCTGACAGACTGTTGAACTAAGGTCCAAATTCTTGCCAGTGTGTTTTCACTCTGTGTTGCAAATTCTTTTCTGATGCTTCACATCCTTGTCACATTCTTCTTTTGTTGAGCAGGACAAAGGTAAGTGCTGCAGTGGTGAATTTATCTTTACTATAGATTGAAACACTGCCTCCTTTGGTTTTCACATGTTTATTTTGCAGTCTAAAGGTGTGGAAGGCATTGTAGCTTTGCAAGGCCAGGGTACTGTCTGAGGCCTTGAACCAAGTTTCTATGACTGCACAGATATCTACATTTTCTAGTGATAGAAATGCTTCCAGGAAGTGTAGTTTTTGGTTTAAGCTCCTAACATTTAGCAGCAAGACCTATATTTTGTTCTGATTGGTTTATTTCACATTGTTAATGTTGTTTTTGTGACCTTGCTTAAAAAGGCACTATGTGGAGGTAACAGCCTTTGCCAGCAGCCAAAAGCCTCAAGGTGCCAGGTGATAACCATCTCTGGCAAAGCAGCAAGGTTTGTCAACCATGGCTTCCCAGGCTGACAGGAACTGGATCCCCTTTGAATGACACCAAAAACTGAGCCAATTATTGAAATAAATCATTTTTTGTTTATACTGTGGTATCATTCTAGGTAAGGGTAGTATGCTGCTCAAGGCTATGTACATACCTGCCTGAGACACATACTCAGAGAGATCAGTCATGTCTCTCTTCTTATAGTCCATTGAGGTACATCTCAGGTCATTCAGACCAACATGAACTATGACATAGTCATAACGGTACTTGTTGCTGAGAGACCTGAGTGCATGCATGACTTGACAAATCCTGGTACCAGACAGGTAGCTGATCGTGACTTTCTCCTCGTCAAACCTGGCGAATGAGATATCCATATGTCTCACTACTGCATCTCCAATTACAAGAAAATTTGGTTTGAATGTTACACCTTACTGGCTTGATGGGTGAGGCACTGATATTGCTTTGTGTCATGTGTGCTGTTGGGACTGTGTTAGTTGTAGCATTCTTGTGTTTTGGAGGTCTCAGGTGTTTCTGTAAGTTTTCTGAGAGAACCTCCACATATGTGGATTTACGTGTTTGATGTGTACTATGTGTATGAGTAGTGGTATTATGACCATATGTAGTGGTGGGTGAGGTGACAACCTTCTCCATGTTACTGTTTTGAGTGAGCGAGAGAGCATGGATTCTAGATTCTTGGTGTAAATACATCTCTCGCACTCTGTACTAGAGTGTGTTATTAGTAGAGGGATGTCTGTGTACATGAGGCAATCGCTACACTGCCTCAAGAGACCCAAGTCAACAAGGTTGGCAGGAGAAGCAAGGGTAGTCCAACTGTCCATAATGCTAGGTTGAAGACTGTTGTCACTAGGGGTGGCTATTCAGAATCGATCATGGAGGAGCTCAGTGGATGGATATTTCTGTCTGGGTTTTAGGGAAAATTTGTTGAATTTAACTGTCCAGCTGTGGTGAATAACTGCATGGCAGTTTGCGGTGCTGCACAATGTGCAAACAAGCAGAAACACACTCAAATGCAGGCCCTAAATACCAGAAGCTAAAAACCTGAAAAAAAAAACTTTAAAAAGATTCAAAAGAACCAATGAGGATGCTTATTCCAAGCCCTAGACCGGCCTCCCTTTACCAGACAGGTCCCAATCAGCACAATTCTCCCACAAAAATGCAGATAGGCCCCTTACAATCCAAGATGGCCTGGAAAACGTGCTCAGAACAAATACACCATTACAAACAGTTCCAGAAGCAGCAAGCCTGTATCCGGACTATGCTACAGCTACTAACTACCCTAGGTTCAGCAGGAAACACTAGAGAATGTTTAAAACAGCAGAAACATTGCAGTGAGACACTAGAAAAGCATTTAAAACAGCAGAAAATCAGCAAGGAGGCTCTAAAGAATGTTTTAAACAGTTAACAGATCAAAACACTGCTTGTCAGGAAAACCAGAACAAGCAGAACAGGTAGCTTAAAAACAGTGAAAAATGCAAGTAAATGCTTAAACAGTGAAACTAACAAAAAATGCTTTGAAAACAGCAATAACATTTGATTTAACATGCACAGTAAAGCAGAAAATTGCAGTACAACAGTGTAGTTTAGTACATAGTAAATAAATACAGTATAAAAGTAGGTGGCAAGCAATAAAAAAGTGCAGTAAATAGTATAAATAAGCAAAAAACAAGCTACTTATGGTTTTCGGAAGCTCAGAAGCCTCTAGTCATCTGGTATCTCAGCTCAGAGTTGTGGCTGGTAGCCCACCTCAGTTCATCTCAGTACAAACAAGCAGATCTATAGATTTTAAGATAGTTTGCAGGTTTACTTTTAAGAAGGAGTATCATTTTTCCCGTTGTTTAACCAGGTTGGTGTCTGTTTAGGATGTGCATATAAATAGTACTTACTAAGAACTAAAACTTTGTGTAACAATGTTAATACTTTTAGCCAGAAGTTAGGTGCTGCGTCCATGACTGAGGTTTTCCATTTATGAGCTTTTCTTAATTTTGTTTCAATTTTTCTGGCCATTACTTCAGCCCATTTCATATAATGTACATTTGAACTTCTTACTGTTTTTTTTACTTCTTCTGTCCATTCAGCACCTTTATTATATTCCACATGGTCTTCATAAATATTTCTCCAAACTGCATCTATTTCTTCTTTTTTTTTTGGTGGTGTTTCTATTCCTTTTTCTTTGCTTCCCAATTCTGTATAAATCTTTTTGGATCATCAATGAATTCCTTATTTTTGTACTTTTCCTTTATATTTCTCTGCGTATCTTCTACGTTTTTTTGCCTGTGCTGTTACTTTACTTTATTATTTGCAATGCTGTCTGATCTAATACTGTGCATTGCTTTTATCATATCTATCTTTCTGAGTATTTTTGTTGATCTGTTCCCTCTTCTGTACTCTTCTAACAGTGATACTTTTTGTCTTAATAGCTTTACAGTTTTTTTCTATTTGATTCTTCCAAGATGGCATTTGATTTCTTGCCTTCCTTTCTTTTATTGCTCTGTGTTTTTGTATTAAGACATTATTTGCTATTAATTAATTTTGCTGCACAGTAATATATCCTATTTACTTCTTTAATATTACACACATTTCTGTTAATACTCTTGATTATTGTGTTCATTTGTTTTATCAGACTTCTAACATGCTTGGTCATTCACTTTTTGTACTCTTTCTTTCATTGATCTTAATATGTCTATCCATCTCTATTAAATCAAACAACTCTTCCCTTAGATTTTTATTTTTTTGTTTATTTAACATTTGTTTATCGGGAAAGTCTGACTTGGAACAAAGCCAATGTTTAGCAGAGGCCTGGGGAAAAACGCTCGAGACGCATGTCTTTGTAAGATATTTTTCTTCTAAACTGAGGGCACATTCTTTATTCTCCATTTCCTGTGGGAATTCTAGATAAAGTTACAGAATATCTTCCTGTAACCTATTCTCTTCAGCTGCAACTTGTGTTATCTGTTGTGCTTTCATTTGAGAACTCACTGGGCTATCCACTCCACAACACTGAATGCGTCAGAGATGCCACCTTTTCCTGTTCGTTCTCTTGCTGTACAATTCCAGCTAAACTTTTGTACTTGTTTCCTACTAAAGGCTTCAGAGTATCTTCATGTGGCTACTGACCAGATGCTTCCTGTTCTACCTGTTTCACCTTAATTTGGGGACTCACTGTTCTATTGTGCTGTGACATTAACAGAGTTCGCAGTTAATCCATAACTTCAGTTCTGTTTCTTTAACATCTCCTTTACTAATTCTTTTTTCTACTTTGCCTTTTGTTTTCTTATTTTTGTTTGCAAAATTTTCTATATCCAGATGCCTTTGCCTATATTTCTCTTCAGATATCTCTGGTGCTATGTTTGGTGAATCTTTTTTAATTTCTCCAAGTCTTTTGGGTTTCTAATACCATGAAGGGAATAGACTCCATTCCTAAGTCAAAGTACAATTAAAGTTCATGAAATTAGTTATGTTTTGATCTTTGATATCAGCCAGTAGTGCTCTTCACAGCACCCGCGGTGTGCCCAGTAATGACTCCTTCTGTAGTTCGTATGGAGTTACATGTATTGGTAATATATCTAAATACGATTGTAAATTCTTTTTTTATCAGACCCATTGCTCCTACTACTATTGGAACTGTCTGGGTATCTTTCTTCCACATTGCTCTTGTTTCTGCCTGCAGATCCTGATATTTTATGACTTTGTGTCTCTCTGTACGCAAGACACTGTAGTCATCGGGTGTGGCAATTTCAATGATCAATGCTACTCTTTTCTTTTCATGGACCACTGTATCCGGTTTTCTAGCATCTATCTTTTGAACTGTTGGTAATGGATGATCCCATATGATGTAGACTTCTTCATTTTCTATGTTGCTTTGTGGGTCAAGTTTAGTGTTTTTCGGCCACTTCAGTACCATAATCTTTGCACAATCCCCAGTGCAACAGTCTCGCCGTATTATTATGCCTTTCAGTATACAGTCCTTCTGCCATTAATATGTCGCAGCCAGCAACCAGGTGTGCAACTGTTTCCAATTTGGTTTTGCAAAACCTACATTTGTCTGTTTCTCTCACATGTTCAATGGGCTTTATAAACCAACGTGTATGCAGCCCACTGTCTTGGGAAGCCAATATTAACCTTTCATCTCTTGGTTTGAATTTGCCTCTTCTTAACCATTCCTGTGTTCATTCCTGATCAACATGAGGTTCTTCCAGAATTTTTCTATACTTGCAACTATATTTATGCTTTTTCCACATTTCTTGCCTTCTCATCTGATTCTTCACCTTATATTCTTTCTTTTTTTTTTTTTTTGGCACATTCAGTTGCTGCCTGATTTTTATCTACTTCTGGTTTGATTTCCATTCCTGCTTGACGCCGATAAGCTTCTGCTAGATTAAGCAAGGAAGTCTGCTTAGATTTATTCTCCTCATGTTTCAAAACTTTCACTATGTTTGGGTCTTGTGAGGTCAGCAGATATGTGTGGAGTCCCACGATTGCAGGTCTATACATATAATCAGTTTCAAGGAGGCCCATCCCTCCTTCGGAACAGGGAATATATAATCTTGGTATGCACTGATTTTTATAAATCATTTGGTGTGCATGAAGCATCCTTCTTGTTTTCCTCTCTAATCTATCCATCACATTTTGGGGCCAGTCAATCACTCCAAAACTGTAAGTTAGAACAGGAAGAGCAAAGTGGTTTATAGCTTGAATTTTGTTCCTAGATGTCAGTGCTGTTTTCAGGATTAATTTAAGTCTTTAAATATTCCTTACTAAGTTTTATTCACACTTGTTCATGTTTTATTATTGATCCTTCATCATTTCCCAAATATTTATACACTCCTTCTTGCTCAAGTTCTTTTATATCCCATTCTTGTCCCAAACTGATGTTTAACTGGTGTTGCAGTTTTCCACCATTAAAGGTTGCTTTTGCACATTTATCAAGACCAAATGATATTCTTATATCATCTGAAAAAGTTTTGACAACTTGCAGTTGTGCTTTCAGTTCCTCATCTGATGAGCTATACAGTTTTAAATCATTTCCAGTGAGAAGTCTTTACACTTTGTTGTTTTTTAGGAGCCAGATTATAGCCATGGATTAAGTTGTTGAGTAAACAGCTTAACGGATTAAGGGCAAGGCAGAATAGTAACAGTAACAGAGAGTCACCCTGAAATATCCCCCCTTTGAATTTTTATACCTGGGATAACAATTTTTCCTTTATCATGGCTTAATTGCAAAGTAGTCTGCCACTGTTTCATGGCCACTGTAATGTAGTCGATCAGTGTGGGGTGTATCTTATACATTTTTAAGCACTCTTTTATCATTGAATGAGAGATACTATCAAATGCCTTTTTGTAGTCAATCCATGCCATACTTAGATTCGTCTCCTTTTTACAGTTCTCCACTATGACTTTATTTAACAAATGAAACGAAGCTCAGGTACACTTTATTTAACAACAAATGATCCTTTGTTCCATATGACTTTCTTTTATTGCCCTTTTGTTCTACTGACATAATTGAGTTTTCTCTTAAATGGCTATAAACTCTGTCGGCATCAATTCCCGTGTATAGTTTATACATTGTCGGAAGGCAAGTTATTGTTCTATAATTTTTAGGGTAGCTTGCAGGTTCACTCTTAAGTAGGAGCATTGTTTTGCCTGTTGTTAGCCAGGTTGGTGTCTGTTCTGGGTGCGCATATAAATAGTTCTTACTCATGGCTAAATCTTTGTGCAAAGATGTTAATACTTTTAACCAGAAGATAGATACTGCATCTGGGCCTGGGGTTTTCCAATTAGAGGCTTTTTTTTTACTTTGTTTCAGTCTCTCTAACTGCTACTTCATCCCATTTCATATCCTGTACCTTTAAACTTCTTATTCTTTCTTTTACTTTTTCTATCCATTTAGCATCGTTGTTATGTTCCACAGGATCTTTGTAGATACTTCTCTAAAATATATCTATTTCTCTTCTCTTTGGCAGTTTTTCAGTTCTCTTTAACTTATTTCCCAGTTCTCTATAAAACTTTTTTGGGTCATCAATAAATTGCTTATTTTGCACATTTACTTTATATTTATCTTCGTATCTTCTAAGTTTTTCTGCCTGTGCTGAAATTTTTAATTTATTTGCAATAGTGCATGACAGATCATGGTCTGTGCTAATATTGCGCATTGCTTTTATCACATCTATCTTTCTTAGTATTTTTGTTGATCTATTCCCTCATCTATAGTCTTCTAACAGTGACACGTTTTGTCTTAGCTGCTTTATAGTTTTCTCTGTTCAATATTTCCATGATGGCATTCAATTTCTCCCCTTCCTTTCCCTCACTACCCTGTGTTCTTGTGGTAGAACTTTATCAGTTATTAATTTAGCTGCACAGTAATATATCCTGTTTACTTCTGTAATATCACATGGATCTCTATGAACCGTCCTAATTACTGTGTTCATTTGTTTTATCAGACTTCTGACTTTTTGGGTTTTATTAACCTTTTGTAGTCTATTTCTTTTATTGATCTTGATATATTTGTCCATGTCTATTAAATCAAGCAATTCTTCTCTTAGCTCATTTTCTTCCAAAGTGAGAACACATCCCTTGTTTTCCAATTCCTGCGGACATTCTATAGAAGGTTCTATAATATCTTCCTGTTTCACAGTCTCATCAATTTCATCCTGTGCCGTCCGTTGCTCTATCATATGGGAACTCACTGGCCTGGCCTATCACTCCTCAACATTGACTGCATCAGAGTTTCCACAGTTTCCTGTTCCTTCCCTTGTTGTCTAGCTTCAAGTGAACATTTATACTGGTTTCCTGTGGAAGGCTCCAAATTATATTCATATGGCACCTGACAAATTGCTTCCTGTTCCACTGGTTTCCCCTTAATTTGGATATCCATTACTCTATCCTGTTGTGGTGCTTTCTGAATTAGATTTTCTACACTAAATCCTTCACTTTGCATTTACTCCATAACCTCAGTTTCTATTTCTTTAACTTCTTCTTTACTAATCTCCTTTTCTACTTTTCCTGGTTGTCTTCTTATCATTTGTACTGTAAAGTTTTCCATGTCTGGGTTCCTTTGCCTGTATTTCTCTTTAAATATATTTGGTGCTGCTCTTTTTGCATTAGTTAGCTTTGCTTTCTCATTTGCATAAATATTACACCATATTAAATCTCTTTTTCTTTCCCATGTCCATATTTCTTCTTCAGATGTTTCCTGATCTTCCTGTTTCTCCCTGCTTTGGGGACTCACTCCATCCTGCTGTGATATAACCTGTGTTAGACCTTCTACATCAAATCTTTCACTTCGCAGGCACTCCATAACTTCAACTTCTATCTTTTTAACTTCTATTTTACTGATCTTCTTTTCTGCTTTCCATCTTTGTGATGTTATTTTTTTATTGTGAAATTTTCTATATCCAGATGCCTTTGCCTGTATTTCTCTTCAAATATCTTTGGGGCTTCCTTCTTTACATTGATTAATTTGGCTTTCTCCTTTGCATAAATATTGCACCATATTAAATCTCTCTTTCTTTCCTATGTCCATATTTCTTTTTTATACTTTTCAACTATCTCTTGGTTTTGTTGTTTATATTTTCGAACTTCCTCAGATGCTTCTTTTTTCAAACAGATCAAGGTTTCTTGAACTATATACTGTTTTTCACAAATCTGTTGTATTAATGAATACAAATTTTCATTTGAGGCTTCTGACAGTTTTTCTTGTGGAAGTATTTTTCTTTCCTCTAATTTCTCTCTTAATCGTTTTGTATATCTTGTGTCTGGAAATTCTGGGCTTTATGCATAATAGTAACACTACATAATTTCTTTCTTATCCTTAATAGTCCATTTTATCATCTTTATGGCTGTTCTTTGGCTTATCAGTTTTTGTGATTTTTGTGGACTATTACTTCCTTCTACAACATGGGGGCCATCCACCCCCTGTGCCTGGCCTGGCCCCATTGTAGTACTGTTTCCATGTTTTGAGGTTTCTACACTGTCATCTTTTCCAGTCCTGGCACTAGTGCACCTACTAGGATTGGCCACTTTTTATACTGGGTCTTGTGCACCCAGCTATCTTTTTTTGTTTTTGACGTACTTCTAAAAATGTTGGGCAGCATGATGCCAGGTCACTTCTGTGGGCTAGGCTTGTAAAGGCTCCAGGGCCATTAGCCTAGTACACACCTATGAACCTCTAAATACAGTCTATCAGTGTCGACTTGGTGAGATTTTGTGAAAACAGGCTCCACCTCGTGAAGGCACTCACCAAGACTTGAGTATGAATTCAGTTTCAGCACTGCTACTCTCATTCGCTTGCTGACTTTTCATCTCTCAATTTGAACCCCAATCATCTCTCCATTCAGACCCCCTTATATGTAGTTTTAGGTGTAGTCTGAGATAATGCATTCTGTAGCTTTGCATATTCTACTAATGAGACTAATTGGTCCATGGTTGGTTTTCAGGCTTTTGGAAATTTAACCACAGGAGAGATTTAGAATGTATGACAGACTCTTTCAATGTGGAACACTGAAGAACATGGACTTTTTAAGATTCATAATGAGGAACATTCCTCACAGTGAGGTACACTTGAGAGGTATGGAATGTCATTGAATAGAGCCACTGTAATATGTCCAGAGAATACATAAGTCATAGAAATGGAGATCTATACCATCTTTGGCAAAGCAGGAAGGTTATTAGTCAAATTTTCTCATAATGACACATATTGGCTCTCTCTGGAATGACACCAGCTACATATGGAATTGTTAAAGCTAATTAGCTTAGATCTTGGCATCATTCTAGGTGAAGACAAAACACCAGGTAAACCAGTGACTTTCCTGCCTTAGACAAAGACATAGCAAGATCAATCATATCCTTCTGTATGACCCCTGTAGTACAGTGCCTAAGGTCATTCACCCATTTGTGGACCACTACTAGGTAAAATTGTATTTAACAGGATGAAAAGCACTAAGCACTCTTGTTATATCCCAGATTCTAGCTCCAGAATGACAACTAACCATCATTCTGTTCTTCACCAGCCTGGTGAGGGTGGTGTCAGTATGCCTGACAACAGAGTCACCTATTAATAAAACATTATCATGGGTGGATGCAGTTTCAATAGATCTTAATGGCATGAAGTTCACATCCTTGTGATTCTTACTTATATTCACACTGGCTATAAGGTTGCAGGATGAAAGCTGGGGTGAGGCAGATTAAAGTGATGGCTGAATATAATTAGCTTTTTGTTTAGGAGGCTTCAGGTGTGTTTTTTACCAAAATGGGTTCTGCAGTGAGAGCATAGTCTCCAGGTTCAATACATAGCTACACCTCCCATATGCTAAGTCATTATGAGGTTGCAGTAAAGGAGTTTTGGTAGGCCTGAGCAGATGCTACACTGTAATGGAAATATCTAATGCTATCAGGCTGGCTACATGGAGGGCAAGAGCTACCTGAGATTTCATACCAATCAGGTCATTTGAAAGATTATGAAACAACAGGATAACTTCATTTAATACTGATATACTCTAGAAGGATATAATGAGGTGGACTAGAAAAGCAGTGTGAGATGTGACTGCATTAGAAATAGGACACAAGAATACAGGATGTGGCCACTATAGACTTTGGACACAATAATTACTAGTGATATTACAAAAAGCTATAAAAGTAACAGGAGTATCAAGCAATAGTATAGTATTTGGTAATGAACATCAAACGTATATAGTAATCTAATCCAGTAGTTTCAAGTAACTGTAGAGTAACATCTTTAAATGCTGTAATAGCAAATAAATCAGTAACAAGTAGCAATGCAACAACACCAATGATCAAAATGTGCCACCAGTAACTGAAGTAATAAGTCAAATTGGTTTCTGCCTAACGAGTGTCAGCAATGAGCAACAGATAGTCTAATCCAAAAGCACCAAGTAAAGTAACTGTACAGCAATGATTACAAATGCAGTAACAATAGAGCAATCCTTAATGAGTTGTAAATGTAGAGAATGTAACCCATTATTCTCAAGTCAAGTAATAACTTTGATGGCATAGCAGTAAAGTAATCATAAACAAGCAGCATGCAACAGCATTGTTGAGCAAAAGTATTATCAATAACTGGCAAAATAATTTGGCTTCTACCTCATTAGAATCAGTAGTGAGCAACAGTGCAAAATTACTGTAAATAGTGTTAGCAACAGTTACCTCAGATAGCATCAGTAACAAAATCATTGTGACAGCGCCAAGGTGTACCACTGCACCGTAACAGCAAAATATCAATACTGCAAAAAATAAAGTGATGAGCAACAATATTACCTTAAATGGTATCATGAGTGGGCAACTGTGTGGCAGTTATTGAGCTGATTTCAATAGTCATGATATAAGGCAGAATAATAGTTACATTTTGTGAACAGATTCCTGCCCTGTTGTTCACATGGGTGAAGCAGAAAAAGATGTATCTGATTTTTGCTACCTATAAATAAAGAGTTGTAACTAGCTTTGGTGAATGCTTGGATTGTATATACCTCTGAATTCCCCTCTTGGGGAGACATTAACAAACAGCAAATAAGGTTTCAAGTGTTAGAAGTAATATACCTAAAGCCCTCTTTGTTGTAAGTAATATGCACCGTGGTCTGTGTATTATGTGGAACATGTGGAGGTAACCCGCTTGGAATCACTAGGTAAGAATTGCAAAAAAAATGAAAAATAGCTTTTAAAGTCAGTAAGTTCAGCACCACTTCCATGACATTGTAGGAATGAGACGATGTTGGTAAGTCATATAGGTGGCTAAATTACATCCTATTGCCAGCAGCATGTAGAAGGCTGGTATACATTTTAGGTAATTAAACTTATGTCACTAAGTTACCCTACCACCACCAGACTGTAGAAGCTTTGTAAGTAATTTAGACTTTTTACATCACTTTTCATTTTTAGATAATTAAACTTTTAAATCAGTAAGTCACAATATGCTGCTTGCAGAGGTCAGGAAAAGAGGATGACTGAAAAGTAATGTATGTAGAAAAGTTACTTTTTGGCCCTCTCCTCTCTGAGTTTAGAAGGTTTGTATGTAAGTTATATCATGCTGCCACTACTTTGTATAAAGTGGTTATGTAAATCGGGTAGATATGCTATGCCCTGCTACCACCACAGTATAGATGAACGAGAGGAAACTAAAGTATTTAGGTTAAATGAACTACATTCTGCCACCTCCTGAGTTTAACTCATTAACACCTCTTGTCTGTGGAATTTCAAACCTGTTGCAACCTCCACAGATCCTTACATTCCAGGGCATTTTCTGTAAAATCAGTTTAACAAGTATAAGCCAAACAACTGTAAATATATTGTGAGCAGTAAATGCTACTAAGAAGTCGTATATGCCAATGTTATCAGTAAAAAATCTTTATAGTGATATCAGTAACTACAATCAGTCTTTATATTAATACTGTAATATAATACTCACAAATCCAGAACATTTCTCTAACGTTTCACAAAAAAAAAATCATATTTTGGAAGCTGTATAAGTGACAGTTTTAAACTCTGAGATGTGTAATTGTGATTTCCAGAATATTAAGATTGATTGTGTGAAAACAGGGGGCAGTATATAGCCCTGGAGTTTGCAGCTGTGTAGTGTTAATTCACAAGGAGCACCGATACATGTGAGTGCAGGTTATCCATGCTGAATAAGGAAAAGTGAAGGTACATTGAAAAAACATACACTTCAAAGCCCCCGGGCCTGTGGAAAATATGGCCCAGACCGCAGAATCCTTTATAAACACATTCTATGAACACCTTCAGGAATGCATGGATCATGGAATCCCAAATAAAACCAAGACCCAATCCTCCAAAGGCAGATGTCCTGCCTGGTGGACCCCAGCCATAAACAAACTATACAATAGAAGGAGGAAGCTACTACATGACAGAGCAAAATCCCAAAAAGGGAAGGCATCTCTGATCAGTATTAGCAAAAAACTACGGGCACTCATAAAATCGTCTAAGGCCAGCTTCGAGAGAAAAATTGCACAGGACACTAAGGATAATCACAAGGCTTTCTTTAGTTATGTTAGGAACCTGGGTGGGAATTCCCAGATATGCTCAGAATTAGTCCAAAATGACAAAAAATACACCGAACCCACAGACATTGCCAACATCCTAGCTGACAGGTTCAGCACAAACTCCCCCCCCACCAAAAGGGCAAATATCTATCCCAGCAGAGTGCTGCCCCCCTGACATCTCAGATGCTCAGGTAAGAGCCGCCCTCTCCAAAGCAAAAAACCCAGCATCAATGGGACCAGCTGCCCCCCTGACATCTCAGATGCTCAGGTAAGAGACGCCCTCTCCAAAGCAAAAAACACAGCATCAATGGGACCAGATGGTGTCCCGGCTGTCCTACATGAACTCCAAGAAGAGCTAAACCCAAACATAAAACTACTGTTCAATCTCAGCCTTACTACAGGATATGTAACCAAAGAGTGGCGTACAGCAACAGTGGTCCCTCTCCACAAAGGTGGAGCCTCAATGGATCCTGGAAACTATCGCTCCATAAGCCTGACTAGCTTGGTCTGCAAAGCTATGGAAAGGATCATCATGGACCTCATAAATAAAGATATTGGGGACCTACAGACACTGGATCCTACCCAGTTCGGCTTTGTTAAGGGCAGATCCTGCTTCTTAAACCTGGTCGATTTCTCTGAAACAATCACCAAGGCCATTGACGAGGGGAAGGTGGTCCGCACAGCCTACCTGGACCTCGCAAAAGCCTTCGATACAATACCCCACTCTGGCATTATATATAAGCTAACCAGCTTAAATATAAACCCCTATGTCACTAGATGGGTTGCAAACTAGCTCAAGGACAGAACCCACATGGTTAGAATTGCTGGAGCCATGTCAGACTCCAAACCAGTTACAAGTGGCGTCCCACAAGGCTCAGTCCTGGGACCTCTCTTGTTCGGTATATATTTCTCGGAGGTACAGGCCAACACGGAAGGACTGTGGCTGACCACATTTGCAGATGACTGCAAACTGGGCGCCATAATCGACTCTCCAGCCGACACAAGCATCCTCCAAAAGGGCATCATAGAAACAGACAACTGGTGCCAGAGCCATGGCCTCAAGCTAAACGCCAAAAAGTGTATAGTCATCTCCTTTGGCAAAAACAAAGTGCCCATAAATTACCACATAAGTGGTAATCCATTAAGTACAGAAGAATTAATTAGGGACCTGGGGACCCAAGTTGATAGCAATCTCTCATTTGACAACCACGTGGCCAAAGTGGTTAGAAAACATTTTATATAGCCCACCTAATCATGAAGGGATTCACATCTAGATCAGGGGAGGTCATCATGCCTCTTTACTCATCCCTCAACAGGCCCATAATTGAGTACAATGCCCCTTTTGGGATGTACCTTACCAGACACCTGCAGCAACTGGAAAGACCCCAAAAGTACCTCACCAAGAGGATCAAAGGGCTCAAACAGATGCTATATGCTGCCCAGTTAAAGAAACTCCAGCTCTACTCAGTGGCATACCGCCTGCTCAGAGGCGATCTGTGCCTGACGATAAAGCCATGTCCAACCAATTAATGGACATGCTGCACCTCAGAAAATCCAAATCCCATTGAGCTACGCACTCGAGAGACTTGAACCTCAGCACTGAAATAAATAGGACATGCTGGAGGGACAGATTCATAACCCAGAGGCTCCCTTCACTCTGGAATAAAATCCCAGTCCAGGTTAGGCAGAGTCCCTCATTGACTCTCTTCAAGAGGAATCTTGATGAGTGGATGGGAGATCATAGGTTTACCCCGGGTATCACTTCTGTGTCACTGTTAGACAGAAGCACAGTATGCTAACCTCGAAAAAGGGCATAGAAAAATTAATTTAAAATGGGTGGCGAAAGCCAAACACACTCTGGCTAGGCTTATAAATGCCCTAGGGCAGATAGCCTAGTATGAACCTATGAACCTATGAACCTATGAACATTTAAAGCAAATAAAGTACCTAAAGTCAAGCATTAAGTATATAAGAAGTGCTACTTAAAAACTGTAGGCTTCCTGTAACTTCATATGTGTTCAGATATTGCAGGCATACATGACTATGTGCAGTCATGTTGAAACACTTAAGGTAAGTGATGGATTGTACAGCTTTTATTATTAATATTTAAACAAATAGGGGTATTTAAAATGTTTGATAGGGATATATTTCTGTGGACACCCTGTCAGTTTGCTTAAAGAATGCAAAGTGAAGATAGAAACAATTGGAAAAGGGAGACATAACAAGAGGGAAACACAGAAGAAAAACATCAAGAAGATCGTGCTGGAGGAGCTGGAAGAGAAGGGGCAGTGCGTTTTTGTTGGGGGAAAGACCCACTTAGTTTTTCTTTTTTTTATGTAAGAGGGTAGTGTGGGTAGGAAATAGGTAAGACGGTGTAGGAGAAAGGAGAAAGGATAAGGGAAGGAGGACTGTGGAAGTACCAGCAGGAGTTCCAGTCCACAGAACTTCAATCTTTTGCACTGCTAGATAGTTGTGCAGTGGAGGACCTTGATGTTTAGGGTGTAGCGGCCTGTGGTGGTGTGATGGTTGGCACCAACAGGGCAGTGTGTCCTGAACACACTGAAGAGATTCTTTGATTGGCAGAATTCATTTGTCCATGACTTGCTCCAGCACATCCTCAACCAAATCCCTAGACCCTCGTCAGTGAGGCTTCAAGGATGCTATAAGCTGGCGTGCTGCAGAAGGTGAGCGCTCCCTAACCAGGGAGGTATGTGCCTGGGCCACTCAAGAGGATTTTGGATCTGTAAAAAAAAAAGAACATAAATGGTAGAGAAAGAAAGTAATAAAGGAAAAGGGAATGCATAATTAGACTAAGAAAAACAAAGAAAAATGGGAGAGAGTCAAAAGAGAAAATACACACAGTAAATTCTCAAATCATACTACACAGCATTCAAGTGCATACTTTAAAACAATATTATTTTCATAAATCTTTATTGACGTAAAACAGAATGCACAGGGAGTGCCTATGCAGATTTGTGGATGGAATTGAATGGGAAGTACTTATGCTTACTTGGCAGGACCATGTTTGCTATCAAGTTATGTTGGGATTTACATGTTGTAGTTTAGTGCACAAACATAATGATCATATTTGTGCCTGATATACATTTTTTTGTGATATTGGACTAAGAACACCCTTTATAAATACTAGCATCTTATAAAATACTGACATATCTGCTACTCTTGCTTGCAGTAATATATTAAATACACTGTAATGTTTCAGTTTCTTTGCTAGGGTGGCCATGGTGCTGCAGTGGTTAGCGTTGCCACTTCACACCAAGAGGTTCTCTGGTTCGATCCTCGGCTGGGATGCCTTCTGTGGGGAGTCTGCATGTCCTCCCTGTGGTCACATGGGTTTCATTCAGGTGCTCTGGTTTCTTCCCACATCCCAAAGACATGCTGTTGGTGGAGTGGATACTCTAAATTGGCCCTAGGCATGTGTGGCTTCTGTGGAAGGTTGGGTGCTGGGCTGGCAACTCAACACCATAAAACTCCACTGCCAGTCATAAGCAGACAGGTGATCCAATGTGGCGAACACTAACCAGGAAAAGCCAAAAGAAGAAGTTTCAGTTGCTTTGCTATATTATTTCATTATATACAATAATAAAATGAGTTAAAACAGAATACTGCACTTATATACTGACATGGATCCCTATCACAACACCGACACGCCACAAAGCCGACACCCAAAACACCGACACCAAAAGACCAAAAACGCACAAAACCAACAACTCATAAAACTGAACACCATAACACCAACACCCAAAACACCGACACACAAAACGTAAACTACACATTACACACAACTATACATGCACTAACAGTAACCCAAACCCTAACCCTAAGGTCCGACACTACCGCACACTTACCCTACCCACACCCTAACCCTAACTCACTTAACCCGCCACTAAACCTACAGTCTGTCACTATCGCACACTTACCCTACCCGCACCCTAACCCTAACTCACTTAACCCACCACTAAACCTAAAGTCCGTCACTATCGCACACTTACCATACCCGCACCCTAACCCTAACTCACTTAACCCGCCCTTAAACCTAAACTCCATCACTATCGCACACTTACCTTACCCGCACCCTAAGTCCGACACTACCGCACACTCACCTTTCCCGCACCCTAACCCTAAATCCCTCACTATCTCACACTTACCTGTCCGCTCCCTAACGCTAAGTCCCTCACTATCGCACACTTACCGAGTCACGCTCACACATTGCCCATGTCGGTGTTTCGGCTGTCGGGATTTCACCTTGTCGATCATCTGTCTCGTCGGTCTTCTGGAGTCGGTCTTCTGAGCGTCGGTGTTTTGGCGTGGCGATCAAGTCAAGGGGAATCACTGACATATCTCTCACTCTAGTGTTTCATTTACTATGCTGTATTAATTATTTCATTATATATACAGTAATACAATGAGTTAAAGACAGGATACTGCACTTATATACTGACTTATTTCTCACTATTTATGGCAGTAATGTACTGAATACACTCTGGTGCTTCAGTTACTATACTGTAATAATTATTTCTTTATATATTGTAATAAAATGAGTTACAGACCGAATATTACACTTATACACTAACATATATTTCACTCTAATGCTCCATTTACTATACTGTATTAATTATTTCCTTATATATTAATGAAATGAGTTAAACACACAATACTGTTTACTACTTTAACCATGTTTAAAAGCATTTTCAACCAGCCTTGCTACTCTTTGTTCCTGCTAGCTCCTGTTATAGGAGGTGTCTTCCTCAGCTATAAAGAGAAGACGTAAGGTGATTTTTTGTTACCTGTATTTCACCTTTTTTCCTTAACATTAGTTATATGACTACTAGCTATTGTCGAGGCATTCTATTCACTGCAATATTTGCTCGGTATGCATTTGTGGAAATATATCTTACTATCTGACTTCTAATAATTTGAGAGTCTTCCCTTTACTGCAAATTATAAAAACATTGATACACTTTCAGTGAAATTTTTTTAGTGTTATACTTTGCATGTAACAATCTGTGAAGTGCGTTCATCCAGAAAGTGCACATATACAGAAAAATGTAGCAATTCATAGGGTCATAGGTTCATAGGTTGGTAATAGGCTATCGGCCCTAGGGCCTATACAAGCCTAGCCAAAACAATTCCCTGGATATTGCTTAACACAACATTTACTTCCCTGGACCTCTGTCTAGCAGGGCAACTGACATGATCCCTGAGGTGAATTTCCTATCTCCTATCCAATTGTCAAGGTTCCTTTTGAAGTGGGCCAAGGAGGCGCTCTGCTTGACATGTATGGGCAGTCTATTCCAGAGTATGGGGGAGTCTGTGGGTCAGGAACCTATCCCTCCAGTATGTTTTGTTCATTGTGATGACAAGGTTTAGCTCCCTGGAGTGTGTGGCTCTGAGGGATTGGGATTTCTTTAAGTGGAACATGTCCAACAGCTCAGGGTTTGACATGGCCTTGTATGTTAAGCAGAGATCACCTCTGAGTAGACGATATGCCACAGAGGATAGCTGGAGTTTTTTTAGATGGTCAGCATAGGGCATCCACTTTAGGCCTGTGATTCTTTTAGTGAAGTATTTCTGCAGCCTTTCCAGCTGTTGCAGATGTCTTGTGAGGTACATACCAAATGGGGCGTTGTACTCTATAATGGGTCTAATGAGGGATGAGTACAGTGGGACAATGACCTCCTTTTTTCTGGATGAAAAGCCCTTAGTGATGAGGTGTGCCACATAGAAGGATTTCCTGACTGTTGTGGTGATGTGGTTATCGAAGGTGAGACCACTGTTCACCTGTGTCCCTAAGTCTGTCATCACACTTTCGGTGTTTAGTGTACTGCCACCTATGTGGTAATTCATGGGTACATGTTTTTTCCCAAAGGGGATAACTATACATTTCTTGGCATTAAGCTTGAGCCCCTGGCTCTGGCACCAAGCATCTGTTTCTGTAAGGCTTTTTTGTAGACTATCCGCATCATTTAGCAATTCAATAATGGCTCCCATTTTGCAGTCATCTGCAAACGTTGTTAGCCAGAGTCCCTTAGTGTTGGCCTGTACTTCAGAGAAATAGATGCCAAACAAGAGCAGTCCCGGGACTGAACCCTGAGGTACTCCACTTGTCACTTGTCTGGAGCTGGATTTGGAGTCGGCTACTTTTACAGTCTGGTTTTGTCAGTAAGCCAGTTGGCAACCCATCGAGTGACGTAGGGATTTATGCCCAGCTTAGTAAGAAATATGTGCACCTGGAAGTTTTCATCTACTTAGTTGTACAAAAATGTGTGATGTGATCATTTTCTTCCTTAAGAATTCTAAGCACATAAGGGGATGACTTTAAAATGTTTACTGAAGTAATAACACTGGTCATTTCTCAGTAAAGTATGTTCTGGGCATTCACTTGACACTGTAAATCCCACACCTCTCTCCCAGTCTCCATTCTCACTAAGGTGTGGTACCTCAGTGAGTTCAACCATCTTGTACGTGACTATCTTTCACAGTTATTATACTAATAAATAATTTTCTGGCCCACACAGAATGTCTGCAAGTAATTTAACTACTATTTAAAGTAATGCAATACAAAATGAAAATGTGTAAATGCAAGTATTTTTTGCTTTCTTTATAAATATATGAACCAGTAGTTATAAGGGTACTGATGCAGATGTATATCTGTGATTTACAAACACAGACAGACACACACACACACACACACACACACATATATATATATATATATATATATATATATATATATATATATATATGTAGATTATTAATTTACTAATACATATGTTACATTTGCATTTATACAGACAATTATGTTAGATAAACATTCCAAATATTTGTAAACAGATGCTGTTTTGTGTACAGATATGTTTATGCTTTATTTTGTATAATATTTTTGCAGGTGCACATATTTCTTTTAGAAAATGCCTTCAGTTATACAAATGTCTTCCAGTTTATTTTTTAAACCTGTTTAATATGACCCCACAAATTAATATTTACTGTAGAACTCTGTTCTTCTCTGCTACCTGATCAAGCCACTCAGCCATTTGGTCAGGCTTATGCTTCTGTAGGGTGTCATATCTGTGGTGGCACTGTTGACTGGAGCAGGTGATTCTTGTAAGGAATGACAGGTGCTCACCCATCTCCTGTGACATGTCAGTCTTTTCCACTCACTGCCTCTTTTTCTTGCCTGGATCTTATCCAGATATGACTCTCTAAGAAAGTGGACAATTAACAATATCTCCTTGTCAGACCAGCTTAGAGTGAAGCTTCATGTCTTCTCTAGTGCTGCCATTATTAGAAGTGCCAGAAACAAAATGAAAAAAGTAAGTGCAGGGCTGTGATTCACAAGTTTAGAACCACTGTCTATGAGGTGTGTCACCACTTTAACCAAACCAAGATAAACTGCAAGGGTATTACACTAGGTACAGTTACTATTGGCAAGTTTGGTTTAACCAGAAATGTTTTGTCACATACATGCTTTTTTAAAGGAATAAATTCATATTTCATTTATATGGTGCATAAAAAACAATATGCAATCATTATTTATCTTTGTATTAGTTATGATTGCTACTGCTGCTGTGCACTGTCTTAGCTATCTTTATTTAAGGAGGAAGGATGGTTGCAGAAATACATATTCCTATGCTTGTGATTGCCAACTTTCATTAAGTGTTGTGTGGTTTGAGGTGAGAAGGTGTGTCAGATGATGTCATATAGGCAGAGGTTATATTACATGGTTGTGCAAACTGTCATGCATTGGACTCCATTTCATTTTTTCTACATATATTCTACTTCAAGCATATCTGATTCTGTCCATGCATTCCCATGTCATGTTGGAGACTGCTGAAAACTGTTGTTGACTTTGTATTTTCCCACCATGTTCATGTGAACCAAAGGCCAAGTTCATGAGCAGCCAAAAATGATTTAAGTACATAAATGGCTTCACACATTCTTGTATTAATGTGATTCATAGAGCAAAGCATAAAAGGGCCTAATTTGCAAACAAAATGCATAGGTGGATCTGAATTTATGTAAAATAGTTTAATACCACCATATTAACTTATGATTATTCAAGTTATGTGGTAAATGAGTTAGGAAACTATGGACTTCATAAAGTAAGAAAAAAGTAGTTACAGCTACCCATTGAAACATGCAAAGCATTGGCTGCCCAATAGCAAATATGCTGTGACTTTGTTAGGGCTCAGAGCACTGCGGCAGAGAATCAGCTGGAAATGGTTAGAGTTTGCCAGGGTTTGTATGAGGATTTCCAGCAGTACTTTGGAATGACACAGAGTAGAGAGAATGTCATGATCACACTGATGAGTAGTATGATGACACACCAAGCATCTGTGGCCACCTCCATTCATGCACTAGTTAGGACTTACTAGAGTCAGTCTTGGAAGAGGAAGAGGACATGGTATAATCCCAACATGTGAGGGCAGATCAGATGACATTTAAAGCACTTCTCAAGAAAGTGCCTTAATTAGCCAAGGTGGATAAGCACAACACATTTCATGCAAGCCACATCAGTGTTCATCTATACCTAGCAAAACCTCTCATTTGAGGTCCCAATTACATTCCTGGAGTACTGTCAGATTGGTGTCTACAGGAGACCACCTCACAATCCACCTGTTATGACAGCCCCTCTTTAAAATCAATAGTAGATGTGTTTGACACATTTGATGTTGACTTTCTGTGGTTTAAGTATGCCATTTCTGCAAATTATAATGTGATCATGCCAAACAAAGGTCAATGGTTAATTTGAAGTGGAATACTTTATTTAAAAAAAGGGTGGTGAGCAGTGCCGTAGCATACTGTTCAACTGTATGCATTTCACTGATGTAATGATACTGCTTAAAACCTCAGTGGGGACTGTGGAAATAAATCTGTATGATATAACATGAGATTACATTTATTAACACTGGTACTCTATGCATTAATATTCTTACAGCTGGCAGTTACCTACAATATTAAAGTAAAAATGCACAAGTTTTCATGGAAACAAAGTAATGAGAAAATTACAGATTAAAATGAGTCTCCTACCATGTAAACAAACACTGCTGCCACTTCACTATCACCACTGCACAAATGATATTTTTGCCACTGAAGTCACAAATTATTGTGCATGACAAAATAAAATAATCTGATGTGCAGTAACTCAAGAAACAACATACTTTAAACTGAGAAAACAATGCTTACATAAAAAAACAGTATGATCATTTTAATTCAAATGCAAGGTATGAACTCACGTTAAATACTGAATTAACAATTTTTACTAATTGTACCACTTGAGAACATTCTGAATTTGTTTGTACAAAACAATTAAAATGTGATTATTACTTATGTGATGCCTTATGACATCACTGAACAAGAGTCGGTAAGCACTCAGGCATGAATTTTACAAACAATAATAGGACTACCTCTTCTGAAATAATAGGAGGTTACTAGGATAGCAGCCATAAAGCCTTGACAAGCCTAGTCATGTTAATCCCAACTTCTTTCTGGGTAGTTCGCAGAACGAATTTCTGAACAGAGCTTGTCTGTGATCATTACTGGCTACCCCTGTCCATGAGGGACATGGGTGCCACCCGAGGAGTGAATGCATATTTTTGGTCTCCCATCTAGTTATCTAGGTTGCATTTGGATAGGGTCAGTGAGGTGCTCTGTTTTATGTGACTAGGAAGTCAATTCCAGAGAAGCAGTCATCTTTAGGAGACATATCTGTCTCTCCACATATGTCTCCCAGAGACTGTCATTTCTCTGGAAAAATAATAATAATTATTTAAAGATGCGAAGGAATGTCAGATGAACAGTCAGAGCAAACCTTACACCAGAGCCCACAGATATCACTGCATGCCTGTATTAATTATACTCTATGTGTTTTTACAAGAAGGGAAACACCACCCACGCACACACTCATCCAGGCATCTAAACTGATCATCTTGATGAAAATATGGGTCTGGGATAAGGATCTGCTGTAGGTGTCTTCCACAGCTCTGTTTGGATTTCTCATGGGTCCAGTAGATATCCAGCATCACCTGATAGGCAAAAAAATGACAGATAGAGAGAGAGAGAGAGAGAGAGAGAGAGAGAGAGAAAGGGGTGAGGACAAAAATAGAACTTATATCATAACCACTAGTCCTCCTACCATACAGGAAGAGGCAGTACAATGAGCTTGTGTGCCAGATGTGGGAGTCATGTACACTTCCAGGATGTTGGGCAGAGACATGGGTGATGCACACCCATGCATCTCACACTACTGGAGAACTGAAGAAGTGGTAGGCCTTCCTATTCTGGTACCATTCCCCCATGGACCCGATAGAGCCCTAATTGCAATATGGGTGCAGTCCATTGCATTGAGTACCTCAAGGAAACTTGCTGCCCAATAAGAGGCATTTAGAGTCCTGGCTCAGTCCAGAGGTGACACTGAGAAATAGATGTACTGATTCACACATGCCAAGAGTACATCCAGGAACTGCTGCAGTATTCAAAAGGCAGAAACCTGTGAAATGCCAAATGTTTCCCCAGGTCTGTCTCCGAAAGCTCCCCATGGCAAATATTTGAGGAATATAAATACCTTACTATCCACTGGGATAGGATATCCATACATTCCTGCAGTACTCCAATGGGAGTTATACATTCTCACTTTGATCCTTATAATGTCCCTTTCCAGTCTAAACCTATCAGGTATTTCCTGATTATCAAAGTTATAAAGAGTTATCTTCTATCTATATCACCACCTTCTTGGCTGCTGAGTGCTGCTGGGTGCAAGCAGTTTTGGCTTAGCCAAAACAAGCAGCTCACAGCTTGAAATAAGTAGACTAGCAGCCATTGAAAGAATTTTTGCAAATTGCAAAGTAGATAGGATTGGCGAGACTCCTCTTTATATAACATATCTGCACATGGTGCTAAAGAGCAGGAAAATTCCACTATGAATCACAAACAGTCTAGAGAATACTTCATTAGCATATGCTGTTTTATATCATTCCTTGTTTGCATCTCATTCTCGCTTCATTTGCGTAGGCTTATTTATGGCCATCATTTGTTAGTGTAAGTGGCCTCTATCAATCACAGCTTAGTTGCATTTATTTGCATGCAGCGCAGCTAGCCTTAACATGTCTGTATAGTGACTATGAATACTGCCCAGAGACGAGTATAAGATTGCTGTGCCTTGCTGTATTCTCTTTTCTTAGAGATATGGCCATGTCCAAGATAGGATATATACGTAGCAAGACTGCAGAGATAGCAGGGCGACTTGTTTCCCTGCAAACATTAACTTTAAAGGAGGACAGAAATAGTCAGCATTCATTGTTCACCTTTAGATTTGCCTTTCTTCATAAATCCAAGATGTTCAATCACAGGACTTGGAACTGGAACAGGAAACCTATCAAGTGTTAGAGACCTTTTAATCAAGCAGCGTTGAACTTTCACATGACAACAATGATTCCTTTCTGAATGCTTTTATTGTACTGTTTGCAGAATTCTGAAAAAGTTATGCTGATGTATATAACTAACTGTAAATAACACTGAATGTCTAACAAGATGTGCAGCTCACAGTACAAATATCAGCAGCAGTTTTCTTAATCATCATTTAAGGTTTTACCTGATGCCATACAATAGTTTCTGAGTCACTAGGATTTCAAAATACTATTGAATGTATTGAAATATTGTAAATCTTTCATATTTATATCAAAAGACTAGCAATATTTTCACTATTCTGCATTTTACATGAACAGTGACATTATATTTCTTTGTCTGCCACCATGACATTTAACAGCATGCAGCTCAATATGAAACTCGCTCAGCTACTAAAAAAACTTGAATTAAGTAAGAGAATAACAAAAGCAAGTAAGAAACAGTGATAGATAGCTCTACTGCAGGACATCCCAGGTTAACAATCTTAGTGTCATTTTGTTATTTATTTATTTATCTGCAGTTTGATAACCAGTTAAGTGGGTTGGTCTCCAGATACATTTCACCTGCAACCTGAGTACAATGGCTAATTGTACTTTGCCTTTGGTAACTCACTTAGTTAAGGAAACCAGCACCCAAAAATGACAGGGCACCATAAGGAGCTATGGGGTATTAAATAGGAGTGTACAGGAAAGGTACTGTATATATGAATGAAAGGATAACGTTTAATTAGACAACTTAGGTGGATAAGTTAACACCTTACAGCTACCAGCATGCAGATGAATTATAGATAGGGTTATTGTTTACATAGATAAGATGTACTCTATTGCCTCTGGAATGAAAGTAAATAAGGAAAGCAGAGGTAAGTCAGGCTAAAGGTGTAATTTTAGATAAGTCATATCCTAGTACAACCAGAGGGTAGAAGACAGTGAGTGTGCAAAAATAGACTGTTTGGGTAACTAAGTTCTCGTTAATACCATGGGGGTATATAGAAGTGACAATACACCTCACAGTAAGACATTGTCCTGTTCAATTCTCAGCTAAAGCGTCTTCTGTGTGAAGACATGCATGAATGGGCGTACCTTCATTGAAGGTTGTGCGTCAGGGCTGGGAACTCGGCACGTAAAAATCTACTGCCAATCATTAGCGGACCGGAGTTCTGCTGTGGCGACCCTTAACCGGGAAAAGCCGAAAGACACAACAATAAATAAACAAGGTGATACCCTACTTTCACCAGGGTGTGCAGAAGTGTCAGTGTGATATAGAAATGTAAGAAGATGGGACAGATCACAAGAGTGTAGGAAAGTGAGAAGATAGGGATAGTACGCCACAGCTGTGAGTGATTAGAATGGATATCTGTCAGATAAGACTGGTACACCTTGCTGACACCAGAGTTTAAGTAACTAGAATTAATTTGTCAGATAAGGATGGTACACTATCCTGGCAACAGAGTGTATGAGATCAAAATGGATGTATGTCAGGTAAAAATGCTATACATTGCTACCAGCACAGAGCAGGAAGAGTAAATGCTAGCTTTTGAACATAATCCTATCATAGTATGTTTGCTCTGTAACCAGCAGAGGTGTAGATGGACTACAGAAATGGAGGAGCAAAGTAGTCTAAGGGTAGGCAAGTTAAGCTTTCTGATAATAGTCTATGGGAAGTAGTAGTGTATATATACTATTACTGTTTTGGAATTTATGCATAATATATAGCTTTTCTTGTTAATTTGTACTTTGGAAGAAAGTAGCTGCAGGGATTGTGTAAAACTCCTTTCTATTCAGGAATTAGAACATAATTTGTAATAACCTTATTTCTCCTTGCTGTCTCAGTAGTTTAGGAAGAATGGTAAGGGTGATAAAGGATAATGAGGGAAATGTACTCACAAGCGAGGAGAGTGTGTTAAGCAGATGGAAAGAGTACTTTGAGGGGTTGATGAATGAAGAGAATGAGAGGGAGAGAAGGTTGGATGATGTGGGGATAGTGAATCATGAAGTGCAAAGGATTAGCAAGGAGGAAGTAAGGATAGCTATGAAGAGGATGAAGAACGGAAAGGCTGTTGGCCCAGATGACATACCTGTGGAAGCAACGAGGTGTTTAGGTGAAATGGCAGTAGAGTTTTTAACTAGATTGTTTAATGAAATCTTGGAAAGTGAGAGGATGTCTGAGGAATGGAGAAAAAGTGTTTTTGTTCGGAGTTTTAAGAATAAGGGTGATGCGCAGAGCTGTAGTAACTACAGAGGGATTAAACTGATCAGTCACAGCATGAAGTTATGGGAAAGAGTAGTGGAAGCTAGGTTAAGAAGGGAGGTGATGATTAGTGATCAGCAGTATGGTTTCATGCCAGGAAAGAGCACTACAGATGCGATGTTTGCTCTGAGAGTGTTGATGGAGAAGTACAGAGAAGGTCAGGAGGAGTTGCATTGTGTCTTTGTGGATTTAGAGAGAGCATATGACAGGGTGTCTAGAGAGGAGTTGTGGTATTATATGAGGAAGTCGGGAGTGTCAGAGAAGTATGTAAGAGTGGTACAGGATATGTACGAGGGTAGTGTGACAGCGGTGAGGTCTGCGGTTGGAGTGATGGATGCGTTTAAGGTGGAGGTGGGATTACATCAAGGATCAGCTCTGGGCCTTTTCTTATTTGCAATGGTGATGGACAGGTTGACAGACGAGATCAGACAGGAGTCTCCGTGGACTATGATGTTTGCAGATTACATTGTGATCTGTAGTGAGAGTAGGGAACAGGTGGAGGAGACCCTGGAGAGGTGGAAATATGCTCTAGAGAGAAGAGGAATGAAGGTCAGCAGGGCTAAGACAGAATATATGTGTGTGAATGAGAGGGAGGATAGAGGAATGGTGAGGATGCAGGGAGTAGAGGTGGGGAAGGTGGATGAGTTTAAGTACTTGGGATCAACAGTTCAGAGTAATGGTAAGTGTGGAAGAGAGGTGAAGAAGAGAGTACAGGCAGGATGGAGTGGGTGGAGAAGAGTGTCAGGAGTGATTTGTGACAGATGAGTACCAGTAAGAGTGAAAGGGTAGGTCTACAAGAGGGTAGTGAGACCAGCTATGTTATACGGGTTGGAGACAGTGGCATTGACAAAAAGGCAGGAGTCAGATCTTGAAGTGGCAGAGTTGAAGATGTTAAGATTTGCACTGGGTGTGACGCGGATGGACAGGATTAGGAATAAGTATATTAGAGGGTCAACCCAGGTTGGAAGGTTTGGAGACAAAGCCAGAGAGGCAAGATTACGTTGGTTTGGACATGTGCTGAGGAGGGATGCAGAGTATATTGGGAAAAAGATGCTAAGGATGAAGCTGCCAGGTAACAGTAAAAGAGGGAAGCCTAAGATAAGGTTTATGGATGTGGTGAGAGAGGACATGCAGGTGGTTGGTGTGACAGAGCAAGATGCAGAGGACAGGAAGAAATGGAAACAGTTGATCTGCTGTGGCGACCCCTAATGGGAGCAGCCAAAAGAAGAAGAAGAAGACGGTTGTAGTCCCATTAAAAAGAACCTTGCTGTAATCTTTTTTTAAGTATATGTTGAGGTCAGTAGACTTAGGGAATGATATTTGTATAATCATATTGAACTTTGCTATGGGGTTTGGGTATCAGATGACTGTAAACTATTAAAGTAGGCAAAGTACACATTTTTGCATTCCTACTTGATCCAACTATGTGTATGTACGTGTGCATATCTATCTATCTGCATATATCTATATATACGTATATATATATATATATATATAGAGAGAGAGAGAGAGAGGCGGAAATAAAGAATAAAGGAGGAAAAAGAAAAGATACAGGCTGTAAATAATCAAACTGCTTGAGAGAAAAGGAGGATATTTTAGTATGTGAAAGTGAAATACTGTTGGATGTGAAGGGTGAAGGATTTCATTTGTTTTCATGTGGAATATAAATCTGTGTAATAACAAAGAATGGGGTTAAAAGAAAACTGTCAAATGGAAATATTATGAAAGGATATCTTACTTTGAATGTGAAGTCCAGTGAGGAGAAACAGAAAAAAAGTAAAAACTTGTTAGAAGTATAAATGACAAATGTATAATAACATTTATATGAGGTGGCCATTATTCAGGAAAAATAGATAAAAAAAAACAAAAAGTGGACACAAGAAAAGAAAAAAATAAGCTTAAATGAGGAAGATTCAAAGATGCTGGACAAGATTCAACACTTATTTAAGTCTGTGCACATTCAGAGAATACAGGGATGGCAGTGGTTATAACTGGAGAAATACAAAAAATGGGTACAGTTATCTAAGCTGTGGGAAGCTGGTAACAAGTTCAGTGGAAGATTGTATTTATGTAGTTGTTTATTTTTCTCTTACACTTTATGTTAAGGCAAGACGTTTGGATGATTTAAAAAAGGCAAATAAAAAAAAAGCTGTAGTATCAGGAGGGCAGCACTAGAAGTAATATGGAAGTTATACCATGAAGAACAAAAGAATAACCAAATGATTTAGAGAAAAACAGTGACACTAAAGACAGTAGGGCTACTTTCTTGTTCCACTCCTGTCCTCTTCTCCCTCTCCACAAACACCTTACTGTACATGCTAAATCAGCCTGAGAAAGACACCAAAGGTAATAGAAATGAGAAAACATGTTGTAAATTATGCAAATGATACATTACTGTGTTCAGTATCTGAAAATAGGATTAACGAAAAGATGCAGCTATCAGAACATTACGCAGAAAATGCCATATTAAAGCATAGTGGAAATCAAATAAGGAACATGTTAGATATTTAAAATATTAGATATATTGAAAATCAAATAAGGAAAATGTTGGATATTTAAAATATTAGATATAGTGAAAATCAAATAAGGAACATGTTAGATATTTAAAATATTAGATATACTGAAAATCAAATAAGGAAAATGTTAGATATGTAAAATATTAGATATAGTGGAAATCAAATAAGGAACATGTTAGATATTTAAAATATTAGATATATTGAAAATCAAATAAGGAAAATGTTGGATATTTAAAATATTAGATATAGTGAAAATCAAATAAGGAACATGTTAGATATTTAAAATATTAGATATACTGAAAATCAAATAAGGAAAATGTTAGATATTTAAAATATTAGATATAGTGGAAATCAAATAAGGAACATGTTAGATATTTAAAATATTAGATATATTGAAAATCAAATAAGGAAAATGTTGGATATTTAAAATATTAGATATAGTGAAAATCAAATAAGGAACATGTTACATATTTAAAATATTAGATATAGTGAAAATCAAATAAGGAACATGTTACATATTTAAAATATTAGATATAGTGAAAATCAAATAAGGAACATGTTAGATATTTAAAATATTAGATATAGTGAAAATCAAATAAGGAACATGTTAGATATTTAAAATATTAGATATACTGAAAATCAAATAAGGAACATGTTAGATATTTAAAATATTAGATATACTGAAAATCAAATAAGGAACATGTTAGATATTTAAAATATTAGATATAGTGAAAATCAAATAAGGAACATGTTAGATATTTAAAATATTAGATATACTGAAAATCAAATAAGGAAAATGTTAGATATTTAAAATATTAGATATAGTGAAAATCAAATAAGGAACATGTTAGATATTTAAAATATTAGATATAGTGAAAATCAAATAAGGAACATGTTAGATATTTAAAATATTAGATATATTGAAAATCAAATAAGGAAAATGTTGGATATTTAAAATATTAGATATAGTGAAAATCAAATAAGGAACATGTTAGATATTTAAAACATTAGATATCGTGAAAATCAAATAAGGAACATGTTACATATTTAAAACATTAGATATAGTGAAAATCAAATGAGGACATGTTAGATATTTAAAATATTAGATATAGTGAAAATCAAATAAGGAACATGTTACATATTTAAAATATTAGATATAGTGAAAATCAAATAAGGAACATGTTACATATTTAAAATATTAGATATAGTGAAAATCAAATAAGGAACATGTTACATATTTAAAACATTAGATGCACAGGAGACAGTTATAACATCAAAAACTACCCTTATGCCCAAATTTTCTCTTTTCTTTATATGGGTGTAGCTATCCACTTACTATAGAGATGGAATAAGATGAAACAGCCTAATTTATTGGGCTCTGGAGGGACTTAAATGTTGTATGTACATTTGTTGCTAAGAGGTTCTTCAAAACTGGTATTGTAGAGACTGGTCAGGCAGCAGTTGTTTTCTAAATATCTTTATTTGACAGAACTTTGGAGCCAAAGAAAAAAAATGACCTGACAGATACAGCAAGTTTCTCCACATCCCCATGTGAGGGGCAAGCTCGCCACACCCATCTAACTTATGTGTACCAACTCTGAGATCATTGTGCCTTTTAGAAAAAGGATTATTTTGAGAAATACCAATTTTGGACTTAGTATAAGTAAGTCTGGATTTCTGGCCAGTTAGTATGTACATTCCAGGACTTGACATTGCAAGCCCCAGCAATCAGATGGTTACCCCCTGCCCTGTATTAAAAAATAGAAAGGATCTCTTAGACGAATGGCTACAACTGACTTAAATTCTGCAAGACAAGTATGGCTTGTGTCACTTGTGGGAAATATGGATGAAGCCAATGACTATCTCATATAGAAACAAAATAATCACAAAGATCATAGTACATTGCAGTAAGCAGGTCAAAACAGAGATATGCTGCCTAAATTTTCTAAGTTATTTGAACTTCATCTTATAGGTATGATGTAGAGTATATATATCTTCCCTTTAACACTAATACCTCTGTTTTTCAGATTTGAACTATTCAAAAGTAATTTCCATAAGATATGTTGCTATGAAAGGAATACAAAATGGAATCATGCCTTTTTGAAGAATCCATAACTGAAAATCATGTTAAAGCATAAGACACATAAAGTGCTAAATATCAGTTCCCTTGGAAAATGCTTAAATATATACTCTGAGACACAACTGTTTTATGAAAACAGGAGATTTTAAGGTTTTATTTTTTACCAGAAAAGATTAAAGCACTCTACTTTATGTGATGCTATATTTTTCAAAATTTGATATAGTAAAATCTAATAACAGAATAAAATTATATATCAGTCTGAAATGTTTAGCTCCGCTGTGTAGCCTGGTATTTATTTGTGCAACATCTGGTCTTGGTACTACTGTTTTTTTTTTTTTTTTTTTTTTTTTTTAATTGTACCAGCAATTGTTGAAACCATAAATTATTTTTCAGATTGGTTTATGTATCATGGGAGGGCAGCACATGCTATCTGTACATAATTATGTTAAGCTGCCCTCACATGTTAGTTTCATTTGTGACCTCACTTCCCATCTACGACTACAACCCGAAATCTTCAGGTATAATGCTAATGTGCTGACAACTGTGCCATGTTAACATGCAGTGTGTGCTACCAAGACATTTAGGGGGAGAACCAAATACCACACCATCTGCACAAACAAGGTAGAAAATAAAGAGGCTCTGGTCAAAAGGGACACTACTGTAGTGATGATCTGTGCTGAGAGGGCAGTATGCCCAACTCCCTCCAAGGGAAATAAAAGCAATGGAAAAAAATGGATATGGTTTCAAATATGACAATTTCAGCATCTACAAAGACAGACCACCTTCATAATGGCTGCCAGTTAAAGTCAGGGAACTTGGATTTTTTCCTTTTTGGTATCACTGGCTAGAATATTCCTGAGCATAGAAGGTGACCAAAGAAACAAAAAATGCCTTGTTCAATAGTCATAATTGGTGCACAGCTGAAGAGATGCTGGATCTCAGGAACAAGTATCAGGAAGTGTTAATGTTCCCATAAATAGAGGTAGGAAATGTTCAGACAATTCAAAATACAGAGTCCTGCAAATCACAACTCTTTGATCCCACCTTACAGCACATGAAGCAGTTATACAAGGAAATTTCTCATTTAGAAAGGGAGTGTCAGCACTCTAGGACAATTAATGGTTATGGTAGGCCTAAGCTCCTTGGAGATATTTTAACAAATAAAGTAGTTTTAAAGCTTGCAGGTGAGTGGCATTACAATACACAATTATGTCTTTAGTAATAAATGCTTCCTTTTCAGTTCAAGTGTGAATACAGTACACAAGGAAATCATCATTGTCATCAACTCCCCTTTTCCCATTTTTACAAGGGGTCAGAAGGCCAAATCAATATTAATCAATGTGAACAAATCACCTAGAGCCAATGTTTTACCATTAGTGGCTACCCCTGATGCCACATTACCTTGTACAATCAATCATTTGCCTGACATTGCAAAAATTGTGGTTTGATACTCAGGGATATTTTTATAGTTCCAAAATGTAGGCAGTGTTGGAAAAAAATGTACTGTCTTGCATTTTTCCTTCACTGATAAACTACTTTATGTGTGTGTGTGTGTGTGTGTGTGTGTGTGTGTGTGTGTGTGTGTGTGTGTGTGTGTGTGTGTGTGTGTGTGTGTGTGTGTGTGTCTGTGTGTGTGTGTATCTGTTATCTGATATTTAATAGCCTAGAGGGATTCCTCTGTACCTTAAGTGCTAGCCACAAACTTTGAGAAATCACCTTTGATAATCACATTGCCAAAGTGGTTAGAAAATCCTTCTACGTGGCCTACCTAATCACAAAAGGGTTCGCAGCCAGATCAAAAGAGGTCATTGTGCCCCTCTACTCATCATTCATCAGACCCATCATAGAGTACAACTCCCCATTTGGGATGTACCTTACAAGACACCTGCAACAGCTGGAAAGATCACAGAAGTACCTCACCAAGAGGATCACTGGCCTCAAACAGATGCTCTATGCAGCTCGACTGAAGAAACTCCAGCTGTACTCGGTTGCATACCGCCTACTCAGAGGTAATCTCTGCCTGACATACAAGGTCATGTCCTACCCAGAATTGATGGACATGCTCCACCTAAAGAAAACCTTATCCCCTCGAGCCACATGCTCTAGGGATCTAAACCTCACCACAACAGTAAATAGGATGTGCTGGAGGGATAGATTCCTGTCCCAGAGACTTCCCATGCTTTAGAACAAGATCCCAATCTACATTAGGCAGAGCTCCTTGCTAATACACTTCAAAAGAAACCTTGACGAGTGGATGGGAAACAGAAAGTTTACCCTGGGGATCACTTCAGTGGCTCTGCTGTACAGAGGCACAGGGAACTAATCTAAGGGGGCAGTGAAAGCCAACACATTCTGGCTAGGCTTATAAATGCCTTCAGGCAGATAGCCTAGTACCTACCTATGAACCTGTATATATATATATATATATATATATATATATATATATATATATATACATTTATATATATATTATTTATTTATGTGTGTGTGTGTGTGTGTGGGTGTATGTGTGTGCGTGCGCAAATATATGTCTGTGCAAAGAAATAGTGCCAATGCACAACAGAAGCAATAAACCTTTTCCCAATGTTACTTATTTTTATTTATCCTTTGTTGACCTGGTTAGTCCCACTAGGCTAGTGGCAAAGGTAGTATTTTTACTTGTCTTTTTATTTTACAGTGCTAGTCAAAACACTTTAATATCTCTCCATTGCTGACACATTTCTTAAACTATTCAGCATTCTAATAATTCAGTATTTCTAGAAGCCTGACCTAGATCAGTTGCTTATTTTAATGCTGTCTCGCTATGTTAAACCCATTTAACATAGCGAGACAGGTTTAAAAAAAAAGCAACGGAGAAAGCAAGATCTCCGTTTCTTTTTACACACTGTGTCGCTATGTTAAAGGAGTTTAACATAGCGAGACAGCTTTAAAAAAGGCAACGGAGATCTCCGTTGCTTTTTTTAAACCTGTGTCGCTATGTTAAACTCTTTTAACATAGCGAGACAGTGTTTAAAGACTTATACTAATGGAAAAGTCCGGCGACGGACCTTTTTCCATTAGTATAAGTCGATTTACAATGTGCACGCTGGCCAATCAGCGTGCACGTTTTGGAATATTAATGGGGGGTCATGGTATAATAGACAGCAGCACATAGAAAAAAATAACTGCTTTCACACCTGCCTTCAGAAGCATTAGTACTGTATCTAGCTATTACTTCTCACCATTTGGTGTGCTTCAGTGGAGCTTTTAACCATTGTTTTTATACATAAGCCAGTGGACTTTGTTAAATCAGAATCAGTAGCATCCTTGTTATTCTGAAACTTGCAAAACTAGTCAGAATTTTTTCTGCATTTCCATTTCACAGCAACAGACATGTGGATATGGCTTTTTTAAACATGCAACTTACCAGCTAGTACATGAAAGGCAAGTGTGATAACGTAACACTAATACTGTTTGCCTTTGATGCAGTTCAGTGGAGCCATTAACCATTTTAATGTCATACACAGCCAGGATAGGAGTGAGGAAGTACTTTTTTGATGTGCCAGCCTGAGCAAAAGGACACAGACAGGAAAAGTGTGGACTAACTATCTGTATTCATGTAAAATAAAGTGAAATCTTCCTCTTGCCTTTGTTTAGTTATTTCTTATCACCATCACATATGATAGAACTTTGCTTATGAAAGAATCAAGATCAAATTCTTCTTGTGAAAGAATGAAGCAATCACACAGTTATGCAAAGAAGGGCTCACAGTTGAGAGCTGCCTATCAGGGGTCAGGATTCATCAGATCACACAAGTATTCAAGTTCCTGCACAACAAGTACATATATGACACAGTCTTAGTACACATGGGTGTAAATGATCTGAGATTTATCTCCCTGGACTATATGAAGAGAGACAAGATGTAGTTCTTGAAGTATGAGTCAGTGGCATGTGGGAACCTACCCTTGAATATTATTTAACCCTCACCAAGAATGATGCCGCAATACAATTAAAAGATTGTTGACTTCAACAACTGACTTAGAGTCTGGTATTCCTCTAAGGTGGTGCAATATATATCAGCCTAGGATGAGATGGTAGACAGTCAAAATTGCTTTGGCAGGGATAGCCTGTACCCAGCCAAAGCTTCCATATATAGGCTAAATTCCTGTCCCACCCCATTGTACCATTTTTTTAGGCAAAGTCAGTCTTCTAAAACTTCCAACATAACTAAACATAATCAGAATAACATTAAGGCATTTGTGCTTAATGCCAGGAGGCTTAATAAAAATCTATACACCCTACAACCACTTCTTACCCTGGAAAAAAAAAAAAAAATATATATATATATATATATATATATATATATATATATATATATATATATATATATATATGTATATGTATATATATGTATATATACACACACTCACACACACACACACACACACACACACGCACACACACACACACACACACACACACACACACACACACACACACACACACACACACACACACACACACACACACACACACACACACACACGGACCTGATTCAAGACCAGTGAAAGCACCACATCAGTGGTTCGCTTCAATGCCTATCACTTATACAGGCCCACCACATTAAAAGTAAGTACTAAAGGAGATGTCTCTATAGTCTTAAAAAAAAAAGCTCACCTCTAGACTAGATAGACATGATAATGGTTTACCTTCATTAGGTCGGGAGTCCATTGTACGACGGACTAAAGTATGAAAGTACAACAGCAGGACTTGGGAATGTCGACTCACATAGTTGTAAATTCAAATGAGCGAATGCCATTGTGCATTTGATTATTTGAATTAGGCATTCCAGGTGCAGATCGCACAGTAGTGGGGATTGGGACATGCACCTTTCCCTCACTGTAGTGCAATCTCGGCGTTAGTATATTAAATTAGCAGGGGGTGTGATGCAGTTCAGAAATGGTTGAATCCTGGTTTCCAGTAAACCATTTTCGATATTTTGAGTCCGACACATTTTCAAATTCACCATTTACAGTCACACAATAGCGCGATCACACATTCCATTTTCAACTAAATGAATGTAAACCCATGATAATGACTTGAAACTTCTCACTAACTCACTATCAACAAAACTTTTTATCACATCATAGAAAACTTCAGAACCCCTCTATGTCCTCCATGGTCAATATTTCATGCCTAACCAGTATGATGTCCTTGTGTATTAAGTCAGATACTATTCTCCTAGGAGACTTCAACTATCCCACCATCAACTTGGAGACTTATACATACACAGACATATATGCTCATAGATTTGTGAAGTTCATTAATACAAACTCTCTAGACCATTTAGTCCAAACCCCAAACAGGGGAGATAAAATCCTGGACTTAGCGCTTAGCAATATTGGACAGCTGTGCTCCCTGCCTATTGTAAACTCCTCCCTGGTCAAATCAGACTGCAAGTTAGTCACTGTCACCTTAAGACTAAAGCCAGAAGCATCCTCCAATACATTAGTATTCAGAGACTATGCAAAGCCTAATCTACAAAATTAAGGGATGGCCATATGGTTCCCTATTACATGATCGAAACCTTAGGTTATCTAACACCTAAAGGTCGATCACAAAATGTCAAAGTCTGAAAATTGCGAACAGCCATTTCAACACAGGGAAATGAGTTGTTTGCCCATTATGCGGATTTTGTTTTTTCTCTGCTGTAGAGTGATCTCAGAGCTGGTATATTTAGTTAGTGGGGGTGTGGGGGCGAGACCCCCCAGTTTATTTATGTTTATAACTTTTTTTTTATTTGGCCAGTGGCATTCTTTACCTGTGTGGAAATGGCCGTTTTCAATATTAAGTGTTCGATATTTTGTGATCACTCTTTAAGTGTTCGATAACCTAAGATTTCGATCATGTAATATAGACCCTGACCATATTAAATTCATAAAAAAATTCCACCTCGATCATTCCACTCCTTATGCAAATTTTTTACTGCCAAGTTCTATGCACACATAAGTAGTCGCACAAATGCATCTGTCCCTCTCAGAAATAAATACAATGCTGAATTAAATAAAAACATAAGCCTGTATGGTGGAACCCTAATATAAACAGGCTGTATAACAAAAGAAATAAACTCATTGCACACAAAAATAAATTTTACTCTCATGAAGCCAAAAATGGTCTTGCTAAACTAAACAAGGAACTCAGAATCTTGATCAAATCAACCAAAGCCCAGAAAAATAGCTACCAAGGTAAAAGATAACCACAGAGCTTTCTTTAACTGTGTTAGAAATCTCAGAAACAATGCTCATCACTGTACAGAGCTAAAGGTAAATGATACCACAAACTCAGACTCAGAGGACACTGGCAAACTACTAGTGGAATATTCTGCTCAAACTTCACTCCCTCTCTCCTCTCTCTGTCAATATTCTCAGATAAAATGCTCACATCTACAATAGCAAGTTCTGAAGGAAATATATAAGGCCAAGAACACTATGTCTGTGGAACCAGATAGCATACCAGGCTGCCTACTGTCTAGTCTGAAACATAGATTTTCAGACACCCATGCAGTTATTATTCAACATTAGCCTTAAAACAGGCTTTGTGCCAGCTGAGTGGAGGACAGCAACAGTCATTTCTTTGCACAAAGATGGGGCTACAACAGACCCTGGTAATTAGAGATGAATATAGCCTGATGAGGCTCATCTGCAAGGCTATGGAAAGGAGCATTGTTTAACTAACAAATAAGGATACATCTGATCTACAGACTGTTAACCCAGCCCAGACTGGATTTGTCAAAGGCATGTCCTGCCTACTTAACCTGGTTGACTTCTTTGAAAAAGCCTCCAGCAAAGGCAAATTGGTGCACAGTGTCTATCTGGACCTTGAAAAGGCATTCAACATCATCCTACAGTCAAGCATCATAGAAAAGCTTTCCCATCTAAATGTTAAGTCCATGGGTTCAGTCCTGGGACAACTTGTGGTTGACATTTAGTTCTCAGAGGTCAAAACTAATGTGAAGGACTGATGACTCGCTAGATTTGCAGATGACTGTAATATTTGTTCCACTATAAACTCCCCCAGAGGACACCATAATCCTCCATCAGGGTATGTCCCAAACAAATACTTCGTGCCAAAACTATGGACTCAAACTAAATGTCAAAATGTTTATAATTATATCTGTCAGCAAGTACTATTCACCATGTAACTACCATATTGACAACCCCCCCCTCAGAAACTGATCCCATAGTTAGAAATCTTGAAACCTATGTTGACAATCATACACCAAATCCACCCCATCCGTAACTCTCACCAAACGTAAAAAAAAAAGTCTTCGTGGAAGCCAATTGGATTCCTACAGTAAATCAACCAATTATTCACCACTAAATTTACAATCCCCTCATCTCTTTCCACAAGAGCAAAAAAAAATGACAATCTACAGCCTAGCTCTTCAAATGAAGAGCAAAAAGAAAGAAAGAAAAGAACACTGTACCCAAGTGCCTTTCTGTACCAGATAAATAAGTACATTTGTAAAGGCATGTTTGAGTGTTTGAGACAGATATGAAAAAGAACACTCAGAATTCTGCAAACACCAATATAGAATATAAATAAAACAACTCAGGCTTTGTTATAGTCAGGAATGCATGAAATTATCCTAAAGTGTGGAAATGAAGCAAAACAGTAAACAATGTATTATGAAGAAAATCTAGTAATATCCTGTTTTGTTGGTAAAGCCCATGGCAGCAGCAGTGGTTAATTGTGTACGATTTTGTTTTTCAGTTTGAAGAGCCAATTTATGGCAGCAGGACACCTGACTTCACTGATTTCATTGCTCCTGGAGCTATCCTAAGGTAAACTACTTACTGTACCAGCAATATACCAACAGTGGTGCTAGACAATCTAAGATAACTTAAGATAGAAATATGGTAGATGCATTAAATATTACACATGCGCATGTGTTCCTCTGTGATGCTTCTGCTTTCTTCAAAGTTGTACATAAAATACTTGAACAACATAAATAGAGTGACTAATATAAAAGAAACCCTGAACAGCTGATGGGTGAATTTAGATTAACTGTCTGGAAGACATAATTGTATACCAGACTGATGTATTTGTACGGTTTCTGCCACTATCTAACCAGCTCTTAAAAATCTACTGCAAAATTTGTCTTGCAACTTTTATAATTAATGTTATTTAATTCTGATTACTTTATATTTATTAATTTACTAAAATTGACACATTCTGTTTGAATCTGTTCTAATTAAAATTAATAACTATGGTATAGTTAAAAGTTTTATTGCCTTTTTCCTAAATAGTGTGAATAATACTAATTTATTATGAATGCTGTTAATACTAAAGTCATGTCAGATAAATGGTGTTCCATTCTTTACTTCAGTATATCTTTTATAGGTTCATAGTTTCATAGGTGTCTACTAAGCTAATGACCACAAGTGCCTTTTTAAGCCTAGCCATGCATCTCAAATTTCTAACAAGTTCTGATACCCTTGACAAGTGTAAGTAGGGGCATGGGAGATGAAACATTTACAAGCTAGGGCCTGGGAGATGAACCATTTATAGATTGCCTGTGTCCATTAGAGACATAGGTGCCAAACCAGGGATGAATTTCCTGTTCCCTATCCAAGTGTCCAAGCTGTACTTGAATTGGGTTAGGGTTATGAACCTATGGACCTACGGACCTATATCTTTTATGCATGTGTTTAAATTTGTTTGATTCAAGAATTCTGTACAGAGTCAAAAATAATGGGAAGAGGGTAATAATGCCCCAAATCAGTGATGAATTTAGAAAGTTAATTGAACAACAGGTTTTGCATCAGCATTCATTTTATGAACACTAAGAACTATGAAACTCTAATTTCTGGCATTGCTGACTAACTGTAATCATCACTGACTTACTAGAAAATTTAAAAAAAATTACCTGTGACAGGACAAAAATATGAGGCAAAATCAGAGACAGATGGGAGCTATGCATGTATGACTAAAGTATTGTACTTGTTCTAAATGACAGAGTTACAGTAAACAAGGATTTTCAACATATGATTCATACACACTAGCACATGTAACAGGAGCAGCTGGACTTTCACTTCTTAAAAGAAAAAAGTAATTTAAATCCAAATGATTTGAAAAACTAAGCAATTTATCAAATAAATAAATAAAAATTATACATGCCAGACCATCCCCCGGCTTTACTAAACTTCCGTGCAGGACTAGTTTAGTCCTGCATGGAAGCGCCCATTTAGGAGCAGGATGGCAGAGTGCTATGCACAGTAATGAAGGTGTACTGGCTGAGCTTCTAGGCTTACACGGAGCGTGTTTGAGTGCAGGGGGCATGTCTGAGAGCAATGCTCTCAGAATAAACATGCCCTTGCAATGTCGAACAGCAGAAGCTGTGAAGAAATGAGCAAAATCGATCACAGGTGTCCTCATATCCCCACCAACAGACCCACATGTGTACAACAGCAATAGGACATATAAATTAAAAGAAGAAACCCATCTATATTTTTTAAAACACCAATTAAAGGTAACTGTAGGTGCGCTGCTGTGTCCATCGCGTAGCTACGGTTAATGTAGCTGAAATAGCAAAAGGAGGATAAAAAGCAGGATATGTGCAAAGGAAGCAGTACAGCAATATTGTAGTGAGCAGAGCATTCGCATCACGAGCAGTCAATCCCGGTTCGAGTCCCACTACAGTACATTCCATTTCCATGTCGAATCACTGTTATGATCAATATATTTAGTTGTATAACCTAATAAATAACATATATGTGTGAACTGGAGTAGTAAGCAGTGTAATAAATGATAACCCCATACACTTGCCAAATCCACCACCTCCCCAAGAACCAGTAGACAGGTATTGTCGAAAATAAAGCAGTAGTAAGGATAAATAAGCATGAGTAAGCAGGTGCAAGTCTGTTTGCACGACAGGAAGCAGTGCTAACACAGATTAAGCAATAGTGAGGCTAACCATGTGTAAGCGGATGTCACCGGAAGTTAGCAGGTCTTACCATCGTGCAAACCCGCTGACAACTGCGTAAAAGTGCTTCAACCACTCCATATCCAACGGGCCTCGTTCTAGCAAGCAACAAACTAGACAGTCCCTGCAAGTCTTGAACCCAGGAGCCTGCACACCATAGGCAATGTAATTTACCACTAAGCTACCACAGATATACCTAGCCCTGACGTTTCCACATGCATAGCATCCAGCAATACCATTCAACATTACAGGACATGTAACTAAATATGTAGATGTATGTGTGTGAGTGTGTGTGTGTGTGTGTGTGTGTGTGTGTGTGTGTGTGTGTGTGTGTGTGTGTGTGTGTGTGTGTGTGTGTGTGTGTGTGTGTGTGTGTGTGTGTGTGTGTGTGTGTGTGTGTGTGTGTGTGTGTGTGTGTGTGTGTATATATATGTATATATATATATATATATATATATATATATATATATATATATCTAAATAGATATATACTTCTCCCTCTGTATTACACATGTAGACATATATAGACATACATATATATCAATATCCACATATAGATATATACATGTGCAGACATCCATACATCTGTATGTCATTCGATATATACAGCACTATATATATATATATATATATATATTTATATATATATATATATATATATATATATATAAATGTATGCATATATATATATATATATATATATATATATATATATATATATATATATGTGTGTGTGTGTGTGTGTGTGTGTATATACACAGATATATATCTATGATATGAGACAGCATATAAGAATGACATATATGACCACAGGCACCGTCAATGGGGGTGAGGGGTCTCAATCAACATACATGTTACACATACCGATATACCCCCCACAGCCAAACAGGTGAAACATACAAACAAACACACAAAGTAAACAAACCACTGCTTCCCAAACCACAGGCAGGATACTACCAGTGGGAGAAACATTGTGGACCCACTAAGTCTAATCTAGAAACAAAGATAGGAACGTCCCTTGCAGGACAACCAAAAAATTATAGGATTTTAGGATTTCCGGCATTACACAGACTCAACAAGGCAGGGAGCGTATGTACTCGGACCACAAGGTTGGGAAAGCCTGATGATCCATGGGTTGAGACAAAGTACGTGATGGGTCCCGAGAAGTGGAGAGTGAGCAGTGTGTAGTGGTGTGGTTAGACCCGACCTGCACCCAGAGAAAGGATGAGTGCTGCAGAGGAGGAGCGGGGGGGCTATGGGTATGAAATTATGGGTCGAGGCATGCGTGTGTTGGCTGGAGTAGTTCTAATCGGACCACCTCGTGGATGTAAGCAATAGTGTGAATTGGGCAGAGCAGTTGCCTAACAAGCAGGCATTCCCATTATGAGTCCCACTGCAGCACAGTCTATTTTAGATGGCAAAGCACGTTATAAACAATTTTGTTGTTGCAAAACTCACTAATAACACCAAATTACACATGGTTGCAGCTCTCCACTGTAGGCATGTAATCCATTCAAATTGGCATCACAACTTATTATTGTTGTCCTCACCCCCACCAATGGATGTGAGTGTCCAAATCTACCTCCAAATTCAGTGTATATGCACAGCTGTCTCTGTAGAAGAAATGGCCAGCTGTGAACCTTCCCTTCAGTCTTCCTGCATGTCCCTGGCTATTTCCCCTACTATCTTTCCCTCTTTGTGTCCCTTTAACATCACTCACCTATCAACCCCTTTTTCTTTTCTTTTAAAGTTTAAAGTTACAATTAGGTGACACCCTCTTCTCCAACTATATTGGCAGAATCTGGAACTCTCTACACACATCTATTACCTCAGCTGTCCCAAAGGACACATTTAAAAAACATTTGAAGGAACACCTCAAGCACACTCTGATCAGCACATACACACCACCTGGCTAAATCCTCCCCTCACCACCTTACACTCTATACCCCTACATCAACTACTGAAACTAACACCTCTTTTCCTGCCTCACATACATATCCCAACATCCTTTAAACCTTCCCTATTGCTCCCCTACCAATTTTTCCCACAACCTACTATACAGTTACAATGTCCCCCCCTCTACCTACCTACCTACCCCTTCACTATTCTCTTCTACTCTACCACACAGGTATGGAATATCTACATCTTAACCTGAATACCTGAGTGTAACCTTTCCAGAACTGTTAAACTGGAATCTAACTGCACCTTAAACTGACCTTTGTCAACAGTCATACCTGACATGTAAACTTGAACTAAGCATGAATAATACCTACATGTTAACTTAAACTAAGCATGAATAATATGTTAGTTAGCTATGTTAAGTATGTTACTTTCTATGAATGTTAACACCTCTGTATTACTTGTAATGATTAGCTGAGTTTTACTGTGGAGCTTTTCTCCCTGGGCCTTCGCTGAAAATGGACAAGCATCCAGTTGGATTTTCCTGGTCAACAAATGTAAAATAAATAAATAAAGTAGCATGGGGCTAAGCAGGAGCAAGCACTTTTAAGCAGTAGTAAGTGGGTTTAAGCCTGTTTGTGCGGTGGTAAGCAATGTCTACACTGGTTAAGCAATGTATAAGATAACTCAGTGTAAGAAGCTGTAACCAGTGGTAGCATTGCTTACCCTCGCGCAAACCAACACAAACCCACTTACAATTGCTCAGAAGTGCCTTAGTCACTCTGTAGCCAACAGCTCTCACCTGCCCAGCAAGAAAATAATCTGCACTCCAAAGTTGCAACCTCCGGAACCTGCACACTATAGTCAAAGCGAGTTACCACTAAGTCATGGCAGATACACATACAGCTGCTGTTATCACAAACATATCATCCAGCACAGTCATTCAACAGTATAGGAAATGTATGTAATTATGTAGATTAATACGAGCAACCATTTGTACATTGCTCAAATACAGTATTTCGAGCAGTCTATGTGTATCATAAAAACAGTGCCTGTCCAATCATACTGTGAGAACAGTACTCTTGCATAATACTTAAGAGAATAATAAAAAACTGTGCACGTCGAGGGGCGTGTGGGCATGCTTCATGCACAGAATGTCAAACCTGGGAGATTAGGCTGGCCAGATGTGTGAGCAAACTGCTGCTTCTCAAACCCCTGGCAGGATGCTACCAGTGGGAGAAACAGTGTAGACCAGCTAAGTCTAATCTTGACACAAAAACAGGTTTGACCCTGGCGGGAAGAACCAAAAATTGTGAGTCACATTGATGTTTATACCTGTATCGGAAGATGAACAAGGCAAGGCTTGTATGTACGTGGACTAAACGGATGAAGAGCCTGAAGAAGCTTGGGTTGAGACAGTATACTGGATGAGTACCGAGACGTGCAGAGAGGGCAATGTGTGGAGGTGTGGTATGGCTGGGTTAGCAACTGGAGAATGGATGGTTGCTGTGTACATGGAGCTCGGGCGGGGGGGGGGGGGAACCACGGGTATGACATTATGGAAGAAATATGCAAATGAAGCAGCACAGCAATAGTGTAGTGGGCAGAGCATCCGCCTAATGAGCAGGCATTCCCGGTTCGAGTCCCACTGTAGCACAGTCTATATTACATGGCAAAGCATGTTATAACCAATAGTTTTGTTGCAAAACCCACTAAATAACATATATATATATATATATATGAACTGGAGTACTGAAAGAAATGCACATGTGACGTATCAGTGTCAGACTGAATAAGGCAATAGTAAGCAGGTTTAAGCAAAAATAAGCAATAGTAAGCATATGTAAGTGGGCTTAAGGCCGTTTGCACAGCGGTAAGCAATGACTACACTGGTTAAGCAAATCTGAAGCTAACACCCTGTAAGCAGATGTAATGGCAGGTTAGCAGTGCTAACCTCCGTGCAAGCCAGCTAACAACTGACTAAACGTGCCTTAGCCATTCTGTATCCAACGGCCCTTGTTCTGCCCAGCAATAAAATAAACGGCCTCTGCTGGGCTCGAACACAGAACCCCACACACCATAGGCAAAGTGATTTGCCAATAAGCCATGTCAGATATACATAACTCTGATGTATTCAAAACATATCAACCTGCCCAGTCATTCAACAGTACAGAGAATGTATTCCAACATGTAAATGTATTTCTGTGAGTAAATATAGTAATATCTAAACAGATACAACATATCAATAGATGTGGATATCTTAGATATATATATATATATATATATATATATATATATATATATATATAGCCACACATCTGTAGATAGCAATGGTAGATTGACAAATACAAATATGTCCACATGCACCATCAATGGGTTGAGATGCTCCAAACAGTATACGTCATGTATGAATAGGCATACCCCCCCACCACAGCCAAACACGTCTGCCCTGCAATACACTAAAGTGTTACAGATCACATAAGCAGGACCTGACATGACATGTGCACAACATGTAAACTGTACTATAACCCACCTGTATGATGTCAGGCCAGTATTGGTAACATATCATGCAGTACAGTGTGGCTCCCATAGGAAATGTAAAATATGGAAGCTATCAACATCCCCAGGATACATATACACAGACACATATATGCAGATATAGATACAGATATATATAGATATATATATATATATATATATATATATATATATATATATATATATATATATACACATGTGACTACACAGATACATGCAGAGTTATGTACAGTAATATATATATATATATATATATATATATATATATATATATATATATATATGTATATATACATGTGACTACACAGACACACGCAGAGATATGTACAGTAAGATAGATATGTAGAAGGTGCACACGATATGGGACAGCCACCATGCGTACAGTTAACACCTTAACAACTGGACACTGCATGGTCCACCCATACAAATGACAATCGTTGCCTGCAACATATGCCCACAGAGAGGTCATAGGATAAAACACCACACACAGGTTTGCAGAAATGGATAACCTTTATTTGTGTACTATTATAGTTTTATATGCCATGTATTATAGCTGTTCAGACACTGACATCCATATAAACAGAGTAATGCAACTGTGAAACAGTTATACTAATACAGTAGTCTGGAAAGGTTCACAACTGTTGCTGTCCAGGCCAAGCCTTTCAAATTGTACAATAGTAAAGACAGACTGGGCACAGGATACCAAACTATCAACAGTAAGTAATGCAGGTGTATAGTTCAGCAGCCTCTATCTACACTCTATACAAAATCACTAGGTGGCAAAGACTTCAGTTGACCAAATGGGATGTAACTGTTACATAACAAGGCATAACTGACACCATCACAAACACACTGACAAACAGAACAGTCTGTATGGCAGGAGGCAGTAGGCCTGCATTAACCCAATTTATGTAAGTAATGTAAATATATGAAGTGTATGGTACTGTACATCCAGATACCTTAAGGCAGCTCACCATTGATACCCCTACATTTTGTAACAGCCTAGGTCATTAATGGTGCATCCTCCCCTAGACTCAATAATACAGGGCCATATACCATTGTTACATACACTGGCCTCTGGAGTGCATAAGGGCACACATGTATTGTGTAGGTGAAGCCCACACATATATGGCCTCAGCCCCACTGTATGTGTGGGGGATACAACAGCAGTGGACTGATGGCAGGATTGGCAGTGTGACATACTCACAGCCCACTACAGAATAACCCCCTGACAGCATGTCATATGTGCAAAGCTTGGTATGTAGGTGGAGGACAGAGGCTGGAACACAGGCCCATATGTGGAAAACTGTTGCCATACACTAAGTAAGTTGCTGGTTTTACAGGATAGTCTACAACATACCCTTAGTTAGGGAATTGAGGTTAGAAACATAAATGGATGAAACCATGTACTGATAGCACTAAACACACACACTGCCAGTGAAATATCAGACACAACACCTGTGTGGTGGACAGACAAAACATGATAGGCACACCTCTGGCCACCAAGAGGATAGGCCCACAGTTGAAAGCTATGCAGACAGACTGCATTCCAATGTAAACTAGTATGTACACACACACCATGTAACACCAGTTCTGTACAAAGCATAACACAACTCTACTCGCACTCTGTCTGTAGTTCTGGAACCTCCTACAAATATGTAGCTGCCCTGAGTGTGCCGGTTCTCCTGTAAGAGGTATTGCTACCTGCTGTCTGTAACACTGATGCCCACACACAGGAAGGATGTCCATCACACAGGAAAGGTAAAGGGACCACGCCCACATAATGTGGGGATTTATAGTAGGTGGTTGCCATGACAGTGGTAATTGGAGGTACTACACAGCAAGCTGCATGCAGTTAGCAAGTGGAGGACACTGATTGGTGCAGAGGCCATCACCTGATCATGTGCATCAACTACTAAAGCCAGGCTGCAATCTATTCAAAGCAGTTCAACCCATTTACTGAAGAGAGAGAGAGAGAGAGAGAGAGAGAGAGAGAGGAAGAGAAAGAGAAAAAAAGCTCTTTAAACAAAAAGCTGATGTCACAGGCATTTAGCCAGCTGTCACTCAACAAGACATCATTCCACAACAGGTATGTAATTGAATGTAGTACCTGGTCCATCATAATGGGATTGATGATGTGTAATGATTTATATGTGCCATCAGGTGTTGTTGTGATGATGAATTCAAAATACTACACCACCATCCAACTTCCACTTACGAAATACAAAAAACACAATTCAAATGAGAAATTAACGCTGGCACAAAAAAAAAAGATGATAAAATGGAACCATTTATTCCCCAAGTTCTGGTACCTCGGCCATTCTTCTTCTGTGGAACAATTCAAAAGCAAAACACCATCTCTGTATATATACATGATGACAATCATTATTCAATTAATTAATCAATCAATCAAAGAACAAATACCCATATTCTTAAAGTGCCATATATGAAAAAAATAGTCTATCAAATATAAATAACTATGAAAAGGAACGCATAGAAAAACAAAGAAAATATTTTTGTATTTTCTTCCCCTTACAAATTAAAAAGTCTCATACAGAAAATATAACCCATAGAAATACTATAATCTAACTCTCATAAATGCATTACTTATCATACAATAATGACTCTAAATAATAAATTAAATAACATTTCATAAAGTACATCTAATAGTATTTTCTTTGTTCTTCTATGCATTCCTTTTCATAGTTATTTATATTTGATTGTTGTTTTCATATATGGCACTTTAAGAATATGGGTATTTGTTCTTTGATTGATGAATTAATTGAATAATGATTGTCATCATGGATATATAAAGAGATGGTGTTTTGCTTTTATTTTATTTTATTTTTATTTTACATTTGTTGACCGGGCTAGTCTAGCTGGATATATATCCATTTTCAGTAGAGGCCCGGGGAGAAAAGCTCCACACATAACATAACCAAGACAGATAGACAAATTGTTAATAAAGACTTACACATAAAAATATACATTTAAATCAACTAGTTAATAAAATCAGCATACATTAAAGGAACTCAAAAGTTTAAACTCATACACAATGTTCTGTCGATTTCAAAGCAAGTTTACCTAATACATACGGTTATGCAGTAAGGCATCAGCCAAGTAGATTACAGTAAAAGCTCAGAAGGGAAGAGAAGTAGAAGGAGTATGAAGGAAAGAAAATAATGGCACAAGGCAAGAGTCAGTAAGTAAGAGAGGAGAAGAAAAAAGACAGTCAAGACGAGGTGGGAGAGATAGTAGAAGTCAGTCAGAGCATAAGAGGACAGCAGGGAAAAGAAGCAGGGTAGAAGTTAGTTTTCAGGCAAAATGAAGGGTTAAAGGTAAGGAGAGAGTAGGGAGAGGGAAGTTAGCCTGGAGTACTACAAGAACAGAGCCAGTGGTTTTGGAAATGTAGTTTGATTTGTTGTTTGAAGAGAGGTAGGGATGAGATTAGTGTTAACTCTTTAGGCAGCAAATTCCATACTCTGCCTACAGTATTGGTGAAAAGAGAGTCACCAGCTAAGTTGTGGGCCTTTATGGGTTTGGTCATAAGTTTGCAGGAGGAACGAAGAGAGGTGAGATTGTTATAATGGAGTAGAAGTTGTGAAAGTATAGGGGTGTTACTAGGTTGGTACAGTAATTTGTGGGCAATTGTAAGTTGTGAAATATTAAGATAGTTTTGTAGTTCCAGCCAGCCTAACTGTTTAAAATTGAGGCAGTGATGTGTTCTAAAAGGGTTACCAGTGGCGAAGCGGGCAATGTTATTATAGCAAGTTGCTAGTTTGTTTAAGTTAGTTTTTTTAAGGTTGGTGAAGATAGGAGAGGCATAGAAGAGAGTAGATATAAGATGGGAGTGAGCAATAGTAGCTCTAGTAGATGGGGTAAGAAATGGTTTTATACGGTATAATGATCCAATTTTTCTGTTAACAGTTTTGATGGTGTTGTTGATGTGTTGGTCAAAAGAGATTGTTATCAATGGTAATTCCTAGTAGTTTTGTTGTGGAGTCAGGAGAGATGATAGTGTTGTTGTTTGAGTAGATAGAGAAGTTAAGTGGAGAGGTACGAGTGGTGGGGGTGAAGAGGAGAAGTTTGTTTTTTTTTGGCATTGAGAAGTAGATACCGTCTAGTAAACCATGTTTCTACAGTGTTGAATGTAGTTTGAGTTAGAGTGGTTAGATCAGAGGAGGTGGATGCTGAACAAATGATAGTAGAGTCGTCTGCATATTGAATGCAGGTAGCTTGAGGAATTATAGAGTGGAGATCATTAATATAGAGGGAGAAGAGGAGAGGACCAAGGATAGAGCCCTGAGGGACACCAATTGCAATGGGTAGTAAGGAGGAGATATGGTTTTCCCAAAGAATGGCTTGTTGTCTGTTACTGAGGTATGATGTAAACCATTTGATGGCATGGCTATCAAATGAGAGGGATTTGAGAATGCTAATTAGAGAAGAGTGGTTGACCATGTCAAAAGCTTTAGAGAGGTCAATGAATAGGGCAGAAGAGAGTAGGTTCTTGTTGCGATTGCTGTTAATGGTATCTGCAAAGGAAAGGAGGGCAGTGGTAGTACTATGGTGAGGTCTAAAGCCATGCTGACAGTTAGCTAAAATATTGTGAAGAGATAGGTACTGTACCAGTTGCTGATGCATACATTTCTCCATAATTTTTGCTAATGGAGAGAGAAGAGCAATAGGTCTGAAGTTGGAATAGTCAATAGAGTTACCGCCTTTATGTAGTGGGATAATATGAGAGATTTTCCAGATATGAGGGATGGTTCCTTCTTGGATGGTTCTATTTATGAGTAAAGTAATTGGGTAAGCAATTTCTTTGGCTGCTTTTTGTAAAAATAGGGGAGGGAGCTTGTCAGCAGAGGGAGTACAAGGTTTTAGATTAAGAAGTAGTTTGAAGATGGAAGAGGTAGAGATGGGTTGTAAAGAGAAGCTACAGGTAGAGTTTAAGTGATTGTTAGGAGGATAAAAGTTATTAGTATTTAATTGTCTAGCAAGAGATTGAATAGTATCAGAGAAGAATGAGTTAAAAGTATTTGCAGTTTGAAGAGGGGTGTCAGGGTTGGCATTTAGTGGGGAGGGAGTTTTAGCAGTACCTGGAGAAAGGAGTCTATTGATAGAAGACCAAAATTGTTTGGGTTTATTTAGGTTAGTTTCTTGTAGGTTGCAGTAGAACTTTCTTTTATCAGTGAGGATGGCTTTTTTGGTAAGATTTCTAAGTTGGCGAAAGTGATGAAAATCAGAGCTGATTCTATGGGACCTCCATTTGTTCCAGATCTTATTTTTGGAGAATTAGTTTTCTAGTTTCATTTGAGAGCCAAGGGGCTGTATTAGATTTCATTCTAATAGTGCGCTCGGGACCATGTTTGTCTAGAATAGAAAGGAAAGTAGAATTAAAGAATAATACTGCTTCATTAAGTGGAAGAGTCTTTAATGGGTTCCAGTTGCAAGTTCTGAGTTCGTTCTGAAATAGGTCAGTTTTAAAGTGTTTAGTAGAACGTATTTTTCTTATATTAAGGGGGGGGAGATAATCAGTCTTCTCTCTTGCAATGTATGTTAAAATGTGATCACTGAGGTCATCAGGCAGGGTCCCAACATTATAAGTGATATTAAATTTGTTTATAAGAATCCAGTCTAATATAGTCTGTTTCCTGTTTAACTTATTAACTCTTGTTGTAGATGTAATGGTTTGGGTGAAACCATTTAGGTTAATGTGAGAGGTGGGATTATTGGTATTAATAGCATTCCAGTCAATATTGAAGTCGCCAAGAATGATAGTTTCTTGGGGGTAGTAGTTGGAAACCCAATTGAGAAAGTCTTCTACAATTGGTATATTGTTTCCTGGAGGTATGTAAATGCAGATGATGTAAAGGGCTTTTTTAGCATTAAGTTGAAGTTTCGAGATGATGGCTTCCACCTTACTATCTTGGGTTGGACAGGCTGGTAGGGTAGAGATATTAAGATGGTTCTTAAACAGTATTGCTACACCACCACCCTTTCGTTTGTTACGGTCAAGCCTGAGTATATTATAGCCTTGTGGTATAATCTCAGTATCCTTAGTGGCTGGCTTTATTGTTTTGTTATTTAGCGGAACTGTCGCTATTTGTTATTTGAATTGTTCCACAGAAGGCGAATAGCTGAGGTACCAGAACTTGGGGAATAAATGGTTCCATTTTATCATTTTATTTTTGTCAGCATTAATTTCACATTTGGATTGTGTTTTTTGTATTTCGTGAGTGGAAGTTGGATGGTGGTGTAGTATTTTGAATTCTTCGTCATGAGTTCAGTTAAAGCTGAGGAATCTAATCTTAGTGATGGCTTGTTGTTTGTGGATTTTTTGAAAGAGAAGGAATGCAAGTTTGCCGATATGGACTTTTGGTCTGCCAATGTGTCTGATTCTTTAACAGAAGATTTCAACCATTTAGAGCATCTCATGTCCAAGGAGGTAATTTTTTTTTACGATTTAAAACTTTTGGAGAAGTATGTTTCCTTGGGCATCCCCCATAGGGGCTTACACATTGATAGACTGCCTGCTGGGGTTTTTACAGATGACGAAAATGATCTGCTTCTTGAATGGAGGCAAGTTGAGCAGGAATGTACTTTGAACTGGCTTAAAATTCTGATTAAGAGGAATAGCGGAACTGTCGCTAAATTGCAGGGGGAGATTGTTGAACTGCAAAAGAGTTTGATGGAGAAAACCCCTCACACTGTTTTTCAGAGTGCGTTCAGAAACATTAATGAGAAGGTTAGTAAGGTGGAAATGGATGTTTTGGAACGCAAAAAACGTAAATTAAACAGAGATGTGAGGGATTTTGATAATGATAATGCGTATTCTTGGCAACGTAGAGGACGTCGTTATCGACAGAAATCTAGAGTGTGCATGTTCAGGAAGGAAGATGAGTCTTCCTGTTCGTCGATGGATACCAGCGGCAGCAGAAAAAGTGTATCCTTTAAAGAAATTGGTGGAATCAACAAAAAATGCTCAAGGGTCCGGCAAGGCGAGCTCACAGGTGCAAACCCAGTCTCAGAAGAATCAAGGAAATTTTAAAACAACAAGAGACAGAAGTAAGGACATTACTTTTTTGTGACCCTTTGAGGTATATCAATGTGCTGGACAATGAGTGTGTCATTTTGGATAATGCCCTGCATATTACAGATGAGCACAATGAGAGTTTGTGTAATGATGACATGGTGTGTTCCTCATGTGGAAATGATTTAAATGTAATCAGTTTATCTATTATGCCATTGTCTGAGGACATGCATAATTTGTTGTTTAAAGTAACCAAATTTATACCCACTAAGCTTCCCATGTTAGCAGGCATCATTGTTGATGTCAAAAGGTTTGTTCGTAAGCTTAATTTGAAAGTTCATTTTTCTGAACATGAAAAACATTTGAATTTGGAAGTGTCAAGTATTTCTGACAGTGATGATTTGTTAAATTTGAGCATTTATGATGCTTTCGATGAGCAAAGCTTTGAAAATGGTTTTGGTGAGGAGAATGTAATGGATGATGAAGGGTTTGGAGTGGGTTATGGACATATGATTGTACCACATTTTCCTGAAAATAATACGTTTATGCCCCCTAAATGTTCTATAGCTATTAATGTATTTGAACATATAGTTTGTGTCAGAGTTGAGCAAGAATATGCTAAATTTCGAAAAAATAAGATGGATTGTAATCTTAATAAAATGAGTGCGCAGCTCTGAAACAGTTAAGAATTAATTTGATAAAATAGCTGTTAGACCAGCAAATAAAGGTGGGAATTGGGTCATCATGAATAAGAAACATTTTGATAGCATTGTTCAGGATCTGCTTGAGGAAAATGTGTATAAAAAGTTGTCAGGTAGCCCATTAAAACAATTTAATGATGAACTTTGTGAATTATTGGAGAAGGGGGAGAGGCTGAGAGTTTTGAAAGTTAATGATGTTAAAAAACTTATGGTGAGTGAACCTAAACATACTTATATATATGCCACCCCCAAAATTCATAAATGTGTAAATAATCCACCGGGGAGACCCATTATTTCTGGTGTAGGATCATATATAGAGAGAGTTAACAAATTTCTGGATTTTCATCTTAAGAAATACTTGATCAAGGTACCATCTCATATTAGGAATACCAATGATGTCTGTAAAGCATTACATGGTATGAAGTGGAGTACAGAATATTTTTGGGTTACGGTTGATGTATCATCTTTGTACACCAACATTAGCAAATGTTGGGGGTTGGAAGCCATGAAAAAGATGATGGAAGAAGGCCCCCGTACTACTTTTTGTTATCTCTTCTTGAATTTAGTTTAACACACAATTATTTTGTGTGGAAGAGAGATTTCCATCTGCAAGTCAAGGGGACTGCAATGGGGGCAGCATTTGCCCCATCTTATGCCGTCATCTATATAGGAGAATTTGAAATGGAATTTATGCTTCATAACCCATATTTTGTTAATAATGTCATTTTTTATAAACAATATATTGATGATTTCATTTTCATATGTAGGGGCAGCCAGTCATTGTTTTTGGAGTTTATGCAGGTTCTTAATGAGAATACACACCGGCTGAAATTTGTTTGGGAATGTCAGTCTAAAAAGATAGCTTTTCTGGATGTTGAGTTTTATATTGGAGAGCAGGGCAGAGTCCAATACCCACTTCTGTAAACAATTTTTTGCATGCCAGTAATATGCATCCTTCTCATCTGATGAGGGCATTGCCAGAGGGTGAATTTAGGAGGATTTTTAGAAATACCTCTGAACCTCAATTTCATGAAAAGTTTTTGAATAAAGTACAGGAGAGATTATTATCCAAAGGATATTCTGAGATGGCTTTTTCCAAGATTAAGCATAAGTTGTGTGGGAAAGGTCAGCAAGGCTGGAATTGTTTTAATAGGGAACATCAGCATAAAGATGAAGCTGACAAGCTATTTTTTGTAACTAAGTTCTCTAATTTTTCTGGGATGTTGGAAAAAATTGTGAGACAATTCTGGCACATAGTTGTAGATGATGTGCTGGTTGGTAGGTTATTTCCCGGGCACATCACTTTTTCATACAGCCAATACAGTAATTTGAAGGAGCTACTCATTAAGAAACTAGATTGCCCTAAGGATGGAAGCAATGTAGGCATGCACAGATGTGGACAATGTTCAGTGTACAATAGAGCTAGAAACTTACATGGTGGAAAGATCAATGGTAAAAGCTATTATGCCTTTGAAAGGTTTGCTTATCAATCCCAAGGGGTGATCTATGTTATTGGATGTGACTGTGTTAGGCCAATCTGGTTCATAGGTCAAGGTGAAGGCCCATATTCTAGAGCATTTAGGGGACATTAGAAGAAATAATATAGACAGCCCGGTGGCTTCTCATTTCATGTCCGCACACAATGGTGTTGTAGAGGGGTTTATTTTCAGTTTGTTGGCATGACCAAGGGGTTCTTTAGGCAATTTTAAAAAGGAATTGAACAAGCTGGAATACAGAATGATAGTCAATTATCATACGTTATACCCTAGGAGTATGAATTTGGATAGTAACATCACTTTTTGAATGGTGTTAAGAGTATTGCAATGAACTTGGTTATTTATTTTTCATTGATTCTGAAAAATGTTTTGAATTATTAGATGTACTTTATGAAATGTTATTTAATTTATTATTTAGAGTCATTATTGTATGATAAGTAATGTACTTTTGAATTTGTAAGGGGAAGAAAATACAAAAGTATTTTCTTTGTTCTGCTATGCATTCTTTTCATAGTTATTTGTATTTGATAGATTGTTTTTTTTTCATATATGGCACTTTAAGAATATGGGTATTTGTTCTTTGATTGATTAATTAATTGAATAATGATTGTCATCATGGATATATAAAGAGATAATGTTCTGTTTTTGAATTGTTCCACAGAAGGCGAATAGCCAAGGTACCAGAACTTGGGGAATAAATGGTTCCATTTTATCATTTTATTTTTTTTTTGTCAGCGTTAATTTCTCATTTGGATTGTGTTTTTTGTTGTTGTGATGATGTTCAACTGAACAGATGCTATGGACAATAGTGTCTGTCCCTGTGTGTAGTGGGCCATAGCTGTTAATTGTGCAGGTCAGCACTGACAGACAAGATGGAAGCCATCATAGTGTGTGTAGTGTAATGGGAAGTAGGTATAGTAAGTGGCCAATAGCTAGTGGTGGGAGTAATGCCATTATGATGGACATGTGGAAGCCATGCCCCACCATTGACAGGATACTCAGGTGAATCAATAATGTAGCATGCCAGAATGCCATAGGTGTATAATAGGGTTACCTGCAATCGGCTCCTACATATACCCCCCTAATGTCAGGCCATGTCCATATGTGCCACCTGTCTATGTTGTAGCAAGGCAAAACAGCGCAGCTGTTTAAGAAGGTGTTGTGAGATTGTGGAGTTGATGTCTGAATGTACCCCACATATAGGTATGCATATGTGTACATATGTCACATATATAATATTTAAAGATATATATGTATATCAGCATGTATGTTCAGAAATATACATATACCCACGTGTAGACATATATATATGTGCACATATATATGAAGACACATATATCTACACACATATAGATAAATACCGATATGCAAATGTCTACATCTGTACAAACACACACGCAAACAGATATGTATGGTAAGACATGTCCCCTATATCACTACCACAGTGATGTGTGTTATGTGCGAGGCAGCAACACACATAGCAATACAGACAGATATCTACAGCGGGCAGTGTGTGCACCATGGACAGGTATGTCACATGTTAGTCCCATCCTAGCACCACAATGCCCCCGCCTGTGACGTATGCAATGGGAATATGGGGAAGGATGGCAGATACACACATGGAGGTGGTCAGGACTGGTAGATGTAGAGGACAGTCTACAGGGATGGTATGTGACACATGAGGTGGGTAAACACCATGGATGGTGTGTGTGGTCTGTGATGTGGACACCCCATGGTCCCCAATATGGGCACAATGGGAACAAGGTTCCCACCAACTCCCACTCATAACAGCAGTCCATGTTCTAAAGGTAACAGGTCTGGTGGCTGACCAGGAGGAGCATGTTGGCCATGTGAATGTGTACTGGGTGCCTCAGACAGATGTAGCACATCCATCATGTGTCTGTGGAGCCTAGTATGGAACAGACCCTTTATCTGAGCTCAGAGGACAGGGACATGTTGATGTGTGCCCGAGGTGGATGAGCCAACATCCCCTGAGTGGTTCCACCTGATGATATGGCTGTAACAGTACATGAGGAGGCCCCAGGTTGGCACACACATGTGATGTGGCCAGGTATCATGGTCAGATGGGTGTATAGAGGTGGATCAGCTGGCCAATGGAACATATACATGTTATTGTGTCACTGTCATAATACATATGTTGGCAGTAATAGTCTACACAATCCCAGTACATGTCCAACAGCATGCATAGAACCCCCCTATAACACAGACTGTCAGATGTGCAGCATTTTCAGAGCAGCCATACCACTGGCATATATGTAACCATAGTGGCCCTGACAATGGCATGCAAGTGAATAGTCTGCAACAGGCTGGCAATGTTAGTGTCCACAAAGGGGACATGGCTACAGTCACATAGCAGAAGGTATGGTACACTGCACAATCTGTCCAAATGGTAGTTAAGCTTTAGCCATACCTATTGAGTCGTGTGCATAGTCTGTTGAAGCTGATATGGTGGGGGGTTGACAGAGATGTATATTATGAACTGTGGTAACCTTGCCATATGAGTAGCTCAGGCCTGTTCCCATCCTCATGTTTTTCAGGCACGATGGCACACATCCAACTTCCAGCATATTCCGCAGAGGAGAATGACATAATAATAAACCACCTGGTACTGTACTACCAGGTCCTGTTTTGGCAGGACAGCACAGGAACAGCAGGAGTGGACCACCCTGTGGAACAATCTTGTCCACAGGGTCAATGATGTCGGCCAGCTTAACCGCAGTTATGAGCAGGTCCAGCATCATTGCAATGACCTGCTTCACAATGCCCATCAGCATGCTGCCACATTTTGGGGGATCACCTTGCCACAGGGGGTGCCATGCCATCCATCCCCCTCTGACACGTGTGGAGGAGCTCCTGGCCAGCCTTGTGGCACCTGCTCGTCCTGAACCATATCAACCACTGGACCCCTTCGTGGAGGTGGGTGTCACCCACACAACAGCCGAAGAGCATGCAGGTAAGGACACAGGGCACATCAGTAGACCACTGTTGTGTAAATATCTGCAGTGGTACAGGTAGATCATGCATATCTGATATGATATACAAATATTGTGTTGCTGCATTGTAGTGATAAACAGATGTCCAGATGTGGTAGTATTGTGTGAATTTAAAGTAGATGTATGGTAGTACTGCACCCAGCCTGTAGCAGTGCCACAGGTGTGGGCACTGACATTGCATCTCTCACTCACTTATGTAGGTCCATCCAGGGTAATAGCAAGGCAGCTGCGTGAAGATGGTGATTATGTCTTATGTAGATGTATGCCTACACACCGGACATGTAATGGTGATGCAATATTCCATGCACACATCTAACACACCTACCCTGAATGCATGCTGTACATGTGCATGTATTGTTGCTGTGAAATGCATGGTCTCACAGGAGTGAACATGATGGAGTGTTGAAAGGGTATGTCACACACCTGCATGACAATTAACATCCTGTCATTGCGAAATGTGTCCACAGGGGGTAACATACTGTTGGTAGACATGGCCTACAGGAGCGACGTTCTGGACAACACCCATATACAATGCAACACCAGTGTACACACCTGTAGGGCAATGCCAACGCTGCTGAGATGCACTATGGCATATGGCATTACACTAATACACATTATCAGCTGGGTCTAAGCTGCACCATGTGGTGTGCAGTGTATAGGACATTGCAAGCTGACACATATGTGTAGGGCTTACCTGTCATGCATCTGCATAAATGCTGGGGGGGGGTCTCGGCATGAAACACCAGTGCATTGCATAAAGGTGTGTACACCCCCCATAGCCACAGTATGCTCTGATGGTTGTCAGTGTAAGCATTTCTGCAGTAGCCATACATGGCCTGTTGATGTGTTGCTGAAACACATAGGGACTGTGAAAGGTACAGCTGGCATAACTGACACGGAACTACACATTCCGCAATGGGGTACACACCTGTGAGTTGTGGGGCACAGTACATGGCAGGGTGCAGAACAGGTGCACAGCAATAATATGTACATGAGTGCAGAGGTATCCAGGAGAAGGGGCATCACCTAGTCACAGCACATGCATCATACACATGTATACCACTGCTAGCATGGTATGAGTGTAGCTGAACTGCATGCTGTTCTGTACCATATGTTCTGCATGTTGGCAGATGGGTAATTGTAGGACTGTGTGTATGATCATTGTTCATCCTCACCTGTATGTGTGTGTGTGTGTGTGTGTGTGTGTGTGTGTGTGTGTGTGTGTGTGTGCATCCTGGTGGTTAGTTAGTTTGCCTGCATGGTCACTCTGGTGAAGTGGTGGGAGGTACATGCATGTATGATGCGTGTGTGCATGTGTGTGTTTGTGTGTGTGGCCATGTATGCACATGTGTGACTGTGGGGTGTTCATATGGCTGTACCCCCCTTTGGGACCGTGCAGTACATGGACATGGAGTGCCACATTGCACACCAGGAATACCTGTCATGTACTCACAGGATAGCAAATAGTATAATATGGCCTATAGCTTGGATCAGGCATCCAGAGGGAAGGTAGACACCAGGTGCACACTTAATATTGCTTTCAGCAGAGAGGTCACCTACAGCCCATGTATGCAGCTCTACAGATGCATTGGGGAAGTAGTAGTCAACACCAGGGAGTGTATCCACATATTACAGCTGACAATTGTTGGGCCGACGGCGCAGCGTATCCGGCATGTACTGAGCATTACATACACATAACACACCAGTGGGAGCTATTATGGCTACAACATAGTAGCCCACATATATAGGGGCCATGCACATCATTCCGGCCATAAAGTGGGTGCATACTGAATGACAGCATTGAGGCCATGTTACTCCACTACACACAGGTCAGGCAGGTAATGTAGCAACAGGCTTTGTGTTGTGGCTGCTTGTGTGGGCATTTAGAGGACTGTGATGTTAATGAGTGGTAGCAATGTGTGTATGTTAACTAGTGTGATGCAGAATGGGGTAACACATGGACATATACGTGGGGCTGTCTGTAAAGGCATGGACAGGTAGGTAGTATGGAGATGTGTGTGTGTGTGTGTGTGTGTGTGTGTGTGTGTGTGTGTGTGTGTGTGTGTGTGTGTGTGTGTGTGTGTGTGTGTGTACTGGTAACTAATGCTGTACAGGTTTTAAAGTGCGGTTATTGTTTTCCCCCACAGGTGGCGAGGTGGGTCAGGGTCCCTCCTGCACCCAATCTGAAGTAGGTGCCCATACAGACACCAATGATAATGATGATAATGGTGAGGCACAGGTGGGGTTGTCAGGGGCCAACACTACACCAACATTTAACATCCCCCTTTTAGACACCCCACCCCTGCACACAGTTACAGTACCTATATACACCGCAGCACCAGTGGCCATAGCAGAGGGACAGCTGGCGTTCAGTGGCAGTGCACAAGAAAGTGTTTTAAGCATGCCTACTGTGTCCAGTCGCAGCAGGCATAGCCAGATATCCAGCAGGCTGCCACATAGGCGGATGTCCCAGGGTGCTCATGGTAGGGCCGCTGGACATCATGTCCCTGGCATAGGCAACATAGCTGCAGCCAGCAGACGCATGTTCCAGGCTATAATGGCAGTGCAGGCACATATTGAACATTACACCAGACAGGGCCTGAGGCTGCTGAGGGCTGCACTTGCTACTGTAGGTGACAACCTCTGTGAAATGGCGGCTGCCATCCGTGCCTCTAAAGAGCAAGAGGATAGATGGCATGATGAGCTGATGACTCTCATCAGCCATGGTGTGTCCGTGCTTCAACATGTAGTGGGTATGCAGCAACGCCCACGTGGATGTGGCCCAGCAACACCAACAGCTGGCACGCAGCGTGGGCGTGCTAGGACACCAAGGGGCTCCTGTAGTGGCAGTAGGAGCCCTGGCAGTCCAGGGGGTGTGCTGTCCACACCACACCACAGCAGGCCACGTGCACGTGGTCCTGGCCAGTCCCAGAAGGAATGTGGTACCAGCGGACAAATGTCATCAGCAGGTGAGAGTAGCACTTCAACGCCTGTACCTGCACGTGCCCGCGGAACCCCTGGCAGGCACAGTCCGCATACAGAAAGGAGGCAAAACAATGAAAAACAGACTAATGTAATAGGAAATTCTAACAGCTGCAGGCAGAGCTCTTTAAACGTACAAAAGTTTATTTTAAAACTTTACACGCTTTTCGTCACTCTACGTAGAGTAACTTCATCAGAAATAAAAACTAGATACAAAGTAGCAGTTTAAAAACCCCGCACTCATCATCACATGACATTATGAACCTATCACTACGACATTTTATTTAAACACACAGGCAATGTATAAAAGGTATATAACAACAGAAAAATAACCGGGATACCAATAACAATCAACAAAAGCATATACAAAATTTTAAAAACAAAAGTTACAAGTAGGCACTTGTCTTAAGTGACAGAAAACTAAGTTAAAAGTATTTTTCATCTATTTAGACTTTTTAACTTTAATAAACAAGAGATATTACAGTTTTCATTTAGTCCTGGATATGAAAAGGCATCCAATGCTTGTTGCCATTCTAATTCACGTTCCTCAAGCAATAAGCTACTAGGTCTGAAGTCTGGCATGATCTGGTCAATAGCTTGAAAGTGAAATTTATAACCACCACTTAGAAACGAATGCTTAGCTAAAGCATTATCACTTTTGTTTTTATCCATAGCATAAATGTGCTTGTAAATTCTTTCACGGAACTTACGGTCTGTTTTGCCGACGTAAAACGCCGGACAACTGCTGCACATTGCAATGTATATTACTCCCTTAGACTCACAATTTAGTTTGAAGTTAATAAAGTACTTACTATTATCACCCACTTCAAAAGAATTACCTATCCTGATGTACTTACACATTCTGCATGCTCCACATATGAACATGCCTACTAGTCTCCCACTAGGCTTAGTAGTCTTACGTTCTAGGAGGTTTTCCAAATTTGGCCCCCTTCTGTATACTATTTTAGGTATGTTGCCTAGTCTATTTACTATTACATTAGTCTGTTTTTCGTTGTTTTGCCTCCTTTGTATTGCTGTTTTTCAGTTTATGGCATCAGGTTCATGTGATAGTCCGGGCAGTCCGAACCTCTTTGTTTCTTTACAACAACAACCAGACACTATGGATGTACCTATGTTGTTGAATACTCTTTCCCAGCGTATGGGCCAAATTGTTACTCGCCTTGACGCTGTGGACAAACGATAAAGTGAAGGTTTAGGTTTTATTAATAACCTACTTGTTTCTAACCAACAAAGTCAATGTACCCCAAACCAGAATTCTTCTGGTCGTGACTCATCACAGGACAACGGACTGCAGTCGAGTGGTTTTTCCATTCCACCAGCTCAACAAGTTCGGCCTGGTGTAAATCTTACACCAACAGGTAGTGACAATAATGCTGGCCACAACAGTGTTTCAGGGCTTATTGGAGCTCCATCTTTCCTTTATTGGGTTAATGATACAGTGAAGCTCACTTCGGGCTTCACTCGGATGCAGGAGCAACCGGCCATGAACACTCTAACATTGCAAGTGAGTACACAACTTATTTCTGAAAAACTGAAATTGTTTGACTATAAACTTCTTAAATTAAAAAAAACTACAGCTTGAAGTTGTATACTTTAAGCAATGCTTGCAGGAACAGATAGTGCCTAAAGGATTAAGATACCACCAATTCCCTACTGGGCTGATTCCAGATTCTCTTTTCCATAAAGAACTAGTGGCCTTATTCGATCAACAAGGATTTCAACTTATGGAACTTATGGTTAAACATTATTCGTTACAAATTGACACCATATTGAAAGAAGTAGCCGACCTAGACAAAGATATCAACACAGACATAAACTTTGTCAGATACAAGCATGACTACAGTAGAGACTTTTCCAGCATTGAACAACTGCTGGATAGACTCAAGGTGAATAAAATTTAAAAAATTAACTGAGACCGTTTAGCTTACAACAATGGTTCAGCATATCCTAAGCCCCATTCGGCACAAATTTGGCAAGCTAACAGTTCGCTCAGTTCTTCCACTACTATTGCTGGTGTGAATAACACTGACTCTCTTATGGAAGATAGTAGTGAGGGTGTTAATGATGTCAATACTGTAAGATGCAGTGAACAAATTTGGTCACACAATACAATTAATAATAACCAGACCAATGACCAGTTTAACCATAACAATCAACCAGAACAGAATTTTCAGAAGGACAGAAACCTCAGGTCATCTTCAAGAAATCAATTTCCTCAAAATCAAAAGAACAAAACACGGAACAACCAGCGCAAGAGATAGCAGAAGAAGGAACAATTAACACTACTAGACTCATGATTTTAAGGAACACTGCTGGTGACTTTAATATTTACAATTACTCCTCTATTACCATTGAGCCAGCACTAATTGAACTGTTGGCTAAGGGCAATATTTTTGTCCCTAGTAGGAACATGAGCATAGCTAAAACACTAATTGATTTAAAGTATTATGTAAGAAAATTAAACTTGACTCTCCTTTTAGGTAACTCACTTGACAAACATCGAACGTTTAGAATAGCAAGTACCTACAACCCTCCACTTCATCCATTGCTTAGTTTATTTGAGAATGTATGTGAGTTGGATATCAGACACAGTACAATCACGTACAAGAAGCAACATAGGCACACAAAGGAGAAATAACACCAGTTATGAACAAGTTCAAGCTTTAAAACTTTTAAGTTCTCTACAGGTTCGAATAGTTAAGCCAGACAAAGGTAGTGGGCTGGTAATTTTTGACATCACAGACTACAATAATAAAATGAAGTTAGTTTTGGATAGCAATGCTTACTCCAAGTCATCACTAAACTAGATGAATATAGCCCATTCTCGTATTAGGGGATACTTAAATTACTTGTTTATCGAAGCAAAAATCAATCTTGATACGTACAACTACATCAGCATGTCTTATCGTAAAACACCAGTGATGTTTGGTATCCCTAAAGTACACAAGGATAAGCTTAATCCACCTATGAGGCCACTCATAGGTGGGAGAGCGTCTTTACCTTACCCTAGTGCAAAACGTGTTGATTCCATCTTACAAAAGTATTGGAAACTTGAACCCCAAGTGTGTAAAGACTCTTGGTCCTTCTTACAAAAGTTAAATGATTTAGAATTTAACCATGAGAACAATATTTTGACTATTGATGTAGTTGACTTGTACACCTCTATTCCCGATTTGGAGGCCGTGGAATAGATTGGCCTGATACTGAAAGATAAAAATGCACTGGTAGCAGAAATGAATCTAGTTGTAGAGCTTATAGACATCATCCTTACAAATAACTTTTTTACGTTTGATGGTGAATACTACCTGCAAAAACAAAGTGTTGCTATGGGTACACCTTGCGGGGCTAGTCTGGCAAACCTGTTCATGGCCTATTGGGAGAAAACTTTTATAGTTAACAAATCTGAAATTAATGCTACTCTAATTTACTATACTAGATTTTTAGACGATATATTTTTTGTCTTTAGAGGTGACGAGAACCAAGCCCACCAACTCGTGAACTACTTGAACACTACAACAAGCTTTTTCAAGTTTACATTTAACTTTAGTACTGACACTATTGATTCTTTAGATATTAGGTTGCTTAAAGATTCAGTAAATAAGAGATTGGTTTCAAAAGGCACAGTAAACTAAACCTTAAAAAGGGCACAGTATACTCAAATCAAGGGGTGGCGTAAGCCATACTGAATCGGGCTAGGCTTATAATTGCCCCAGGGCAGATAGCCTAGTATGAACCTATGAACCTATAAAAATATTTAGGAAACCTACTTACTGTAATTCTTTCTTGCATTACACCAGTGCCCACCCATTCACACAAAAAAGATCAATAGTGAAGAGTCAACTTATTAGGGCTGCAAGAATGAATTCTTTGGATAGCGATTTTGCTGATGAATGCCACTTTTTGAGTTGCATGTTTCAAAAACGAGGCTACCCAACAACTTTGATCCATTCTTTAACTGAGGAAATTCAGCTAAATGTAACAATGGTCATTTTAAACCCCTTTTATTTAAGAGAGATGAGATTCACAACAATGTTCACCAGATAACAACTAATGTTCACACATTGGTAGTGAATACCGATTAGGATGGAAGCGTCCAGGCAAATCAATACACTACTTATAATGTGTGTTTTATCACAACTTACAACAATGACAGTGAATAAGTAAGGCTGATTTTTACACAAGAACTGGAACTTCTTTAATAAAGATAACTTAATAGTAAATAGACTAGGCAACATACCTAAAATAGTATACAGAAGGAGGCCAAATTTGAAAAACCTCCTAGAACGTAAGACTACTAAGCCTAGTGGGAGACTACTAGGCATGTTCATATGTGGAGCATGCAGAATGTGTAAGTACATCAAGATAGGTAATTCTTTTGAAGTGGGTGATAATAGTACTTTATTAACTTCAAACTAAATTGTGAGTCTAAGGGAGTAATATACATTGCAATGTGCAGCAGTTGTCCAGCGTTTTACGTCGGCAAAACAGACCGTAAGTTCAGTGAAAGAATTTACAAGCACATTTATGCTATGGATAAAAACAAAAGTGATAACGCTTTAGCTAAGCATTCATTTCTAAGTGGTGGTCATAAATTTCACTTTCAAGCTATTGACCAGATCATGCCAGACTTCAGAGGAGGTCCTAGTAGCTTATTGCTTGAGGAACGTGAATTAGAATGGCAACTAGCATTGGATGCCTTTTCATATCCAGGACTAAATGAAAACTGTAATATCTCTTATTTATTAAAGTTAAAAAGTCTAAATAGATGAAAAATACTTTTAACTTAGTTTTCTGTCACTTAAGACAAGTGCCTACTTGTAAATTTTGTTTTTAAAATTTTGTATATGCTTTTGTTGATTGTTATTGGTATCCCGGTTATTTTTCTGTTGTTATATACCTTTTAAACATTGCCTGTGTGTTTAAATAAAATGTTGTACTGATAGGTTCATAATGTCATATGATGATGAGTGCGAGGTTTTTAAACTGTTACTTTGTATCTAGTTTTTATTTCTGATGAAGTTACTCTACGTAGAGTGACGAAAAGCGTGTTAAGTTTTAAAATAAACTTTTGTACGTTTAAAGAGTTCTGCCTGCAGCTGCTGGAATTTCCTGTTACATTAGGCACAGTCCACATGTCCGTGGCTGGAGGCAGTGAACTGCACACCCTGCCAGGTATGGTTTGCAGCTGTCCATAAACACCTGTGTAGGGCAGCCACAAGGCAGAACTGTGTGCATGCATACCCACACACTATGCAAACACACCTAGGGCACCTCATACCTACACACACCACATCACCTCAGCCAGCTCTCCAGTATACACCCTCATCCACACACATGGTGTCAAATGTATGGCCCAGCCTTGGCCTCTGGCAGACCAACACCACACTCTGTGCATATGATGATACCTGTGCCCCATCCCTGTCATCCATACCATCTATGCAAGGACAGGCTGATATGGTTCTGATGCACATGGTGACTATACACTAGTGTACCACAGTCCTGCAGTGTAACATGTTGTAGGGTGTAGAGTGTGAGGCATAAGTGGCAGGTAGTGTAGCCGTCCAGCAATGATGCCTTCTAGCAGTTAGTAACACTGCTTGGTTGTGGTCTCTAAACTGATATGCAAGTGTGTTGTAGGTGTACGTGTCAGCATGAGGATGCCCTGATCATATGATGATACCTGTGCCCCATCCATGTCATCCATACCATCATTACAGGGACACGCTGATATGGTTCTGATGCACAGGGTGACTGTACACCAGTGTGCCACAGTCCTACAGTGTAACATGTTGTAGGGTGTAGAGTATGAGGCATAATTGGCAGGTAGTGTACCCATCGAGCAATGATGCCTTCTAGCTGTTTGTAACACTGCTTGGTTGTGGTCTCTAAACTGATATGCAAGTGTGTTGTAGGTGTACATGTGTCAGCATGAGGATGGTCTGCAGTCATATTGCACAACGAGGTATGTCACTGTGCTGACACCATGGCAGTGACATATCTGGGGGACAGTCGAACACATTTCACAGGTTACTATACCAGGTATTGCTTGTGTCACATGGACAGGTGACCCGCTGAGGTGTGTATACCCTGTAACCTGATGTAGACCCAACCACATACACGCACACTGTTACTTGTCAACACTGGGACTAGAAATAAATAGAACTTGCTGGAGGGACAGGTTCATAACCCAGAGGCTCCCTTCGCTCTGGAATAGAATTCCAGTTCATGTGAGGCAGAGCACCTCACTGAATCTCTTCAAGAAGAATCTCGATAAGTGAATGGGGGATCATAGGTTTGTCCCAGGGATTACTCCCGTGTCACTATTAGACAGAGGCACAGTAAACTAAACCTTAAAAAGGGCACAGTATACTCAAATCAAGGGGTGGCGTAAGCCATACAGAATCGGGCTAAGCTTATAATTGCCCCAGGGCAGATAGCCTAGTATGAACCTATGAACCTATGACATATGTACAAAGGTTGACAGAGTTGTGGCTGGAAGCACATACACAGGGCCAGTATATTGACATGTTGCTGTGATAACCTCATACATGTACTGTCGTAACAAGGTTTGTTGCAACATGTGTCCTATGAGGGATATGAAGTCAGTAACTGTCAGGGCTTTCACCATCTACAGACTGCAATCCTCACACTACCTTCTGCAGTTCACAGATACACTCTCAGTGGGTAACACATGACACCAAGGGCACAACACACTTCCCCGTCTGCAAACAATCCTGCAGATGTGGATTCCTCATAAACATAGTACTGACATGGCGGGTATTACAACATGTAGGACAGCCATATCCACACACACACACACACACACACACACACACTCTGTTAGACCAACATTACTCCACATGCAGTATAGCAGCACTTACAGTCTGTAGTCAGGTCAGGCACATCCCCCTCCTGTGTGTTGCCCTGTTCCCACAGTGTAAGTTGTTAGAGGTAAATCCCCAATCCATCTGACATGCATTTCACCAAACGACAGATCTAGTTCCTGCCCACAGTGGGTGTAAAGGGCCAACACCAAAATGATGTTCCTAGATATTGGAGTGTGTTACCATGCAGTTGGCTATGGGAATGTTACCACAGCTGTTCAACATGCACTCAGCTAGAAGAGGACTGCAATTGGTGCAGAGGCCATCAGCTGATCATGACCATCACTTACAAAACACAAGCTGCTGCCTAGCAAAGTAGGTGTACATCCCACATCCACCAGAGAGGGTGTCGGCGGGGCAGACAGAGACAAAGCATGTCAGGGAAGGTGTGAGTGAGTAAAAATTAAGCATGTTTGTGTCACACACCTACCAGTCTGGGGTTTCAAACACCTGACTGACTATGCATAGCTATCACATGTGTATGCAGTTATTGCATGCGCCACATAGCTTATGTGTTGGTGAGCTGTCCAGACATATATGTGCTGGTGAGTGACATCTGCAACACTGTTGCGATACAGTAGGTGTAGCACACGTGCCTGTCCACATGAACAGGTGTCAGCATCAACACAGCCACACTCTGTACGGGACTCATACACATTGCCACACTTGGCAGGGTAATGAATACACTTCCTAACCAGTTACCTTGCCACAGTACAGTAATGCATAGGTATCAATTGGCCCACAAAGGTTATCCTGGGGTTCTATGGTCAAAGGGTACGTGACGGTGTCTGACATTAGAGAACATGCTTCAGTATGCCAATGGGGGTGGTACTGGGTGTGAATGTGGTCAAAAGCATCATGCACCACACACACAGACACAGGGTGCTAGTACCGGCGTGCATGTGTGCATTGCTTCATGGGTGTGTAGTGGTTGATGGTGCCAGATGGCTGTACAAAGCTAGCTGAGGGGTATACCTTGGCATCAGGCCACATGAGAATTGTCTGCATTATGGCTAAGGGGTGTAGTGTCCAGAATGGACCACACAGGTGGGCACAGTATTCACCATCCAGTCTCCTGGGTTACTATTGTGCGTGGCCAGTGCTGTGCAATGCTTGGCATGTATGTGTTCTATATGCCATGACATGGACGGTGTTTGGGATGTGCACACATCCCACATTCATGTACAGTGGCATGTGGAAGTGTACCTGGTTTGTCTGGCCCATGTTGTGTACAGACAATGTTGTCATCAGATGTGACAGTCCTGCCCTCATGTGGCAGAGCCAGGTAATGGAAAGCAGGTTGACCACCCACCTACATTGATAGCATGCTAAAGGTATTCCTTAGTGTCAGTGGCATCTGTCTATACAGGGCATGTGTGTAATGCATGGTATGTCCTTTGTGGATCACATTTGATGGAACCACAGTTGTTGCAGGCATCCAGTGAGAAGCATACTGAAGGTGCACTGTATGCAATTATGTGCCTATCGTACTGATGGACAGGGTGTCATGGCCTCTGTAGGCCACTGCATTCACACCATAGTTAGTCACCAATATGCAGTGTACTACACACATCGTGGCTGTTACCTCACCATGTGTGTGTGTATGAGACATGGGTTTAGATTGTGCTCTGGGTAATACTGTGGTTGCTAACTGTGATTGCCTGGCCTTGATGTCACATGTATTGGTATGAATATGCACCCCAGCCTCTTGGCTATTTCAAAGCTGTTTTCCCTGTACAGTGGACATTGTGATATGTACTAGGACCACTATAGAAGAAAATTGCAAAACCCACTATACATTGGGCCCAGGTGTCACACACGCACACCCTCCTCCACACAGGATATGAGGTACAAACACACACACACACACACACACACACACACACACACACACACACACACACACACACACAAACACACCCCTCTGTTATGTCCAGGAGTGGAACCCCTACCTAACTAGTTTATTACACTACAGCACTATGTAGTTATAGTATGTTCCACGGTGATTACTGCAGTACTTCTTCCCCAAAGGTGTATATCACATTGGCTGACATCAGCAGGATTGCCAAAGTAGGGCATTTGACATGTACTGAGTGTGACTAACCTAAAATGCATTGCTCCCTACACAGACAGTGGAACACACACAAAACATCCAGAATTGCCATGGGTGGGTATAGAACCCTACCAGAGTTCAGAATCACACTACAGCAGTATGCAGTTATGGCACGTGCTATGGAGATTACTGGGCTACAACCTTCCCAGAGGTGTATTACGGGGTGGATGATATCAGCAGCCTTACCATGGTAGAACATTTAAATTGTTGGGGGTGTGCCTACCCTACAAAATATTGTTTTCTACACCGACAGAGTCACACACAGTTGCCAAGGCTGGGGTTAGAACTCCTACTTAACTAGTTTACCACACTACAGCACTACACAGTTATGGCACGAGCCATGGAGATTACTGGCCAGTTACTTCCCCAAAGGTGTATTTCACAGTTGATGACATTGGCACACTTGTCAAAGTGGACCATTGGAGGTTGTAGTGTCTGTGAATTCACTCAAAAGCATACACACATAAACCCACACTTGCTATGTCTGGGAAGAGAACATCTACCTATGTAGTTTATCACACTACAGTGGGACGCAGTTACAGGATGCGCTACAGAAATTACTTGGCTATAGTTTCCCAGATGTGTATTACTAGATGGATGACATCAGCTGCCTTGAAAAGGTTGAGCAATTGGATTGTGGGGAGTGTGGCTGGCCTAAAAAACATTGCTCTCTACACAGACAGACAGACACACACACAAACACAGTTGCCATATCTGGGAATAGAACTCCTATCTACAGTGATATGCAGTTACAGGATGTGCTACAGCTTCCTGGAGGTGTATTACTTGGTGGATGACATCAGCTGACTTGCAAAGGTTGAGCATTTGGATTGTGGGGGATGTGGATAGCCTAAAAAGCATTGCTCTCTACACAGACAGGCCCACACACACACACAGTTGTTATGTACGGGAATAGAACCCCTACCTAACTACTTTATCACACAACAGCAGTATGCAGTTACAGGATGCACTCGCTATACAGTTCACTGGCCTACACTCTCCCCAGAGGTGTATTTCTAGGTAGATGACATCAGCAGCCTTGCCTAAGTTGTGCATTAAAATTGTTGGGAGTGTGACTACCCTAAAAAGCATTGCTGTCAACCCAGTCAGACAGACACGCACACCATCACACACAGTTGTCATGTGTGGGATTAAAACACCTACCTCACTACTTTTTCACAAGACAACAGTACGCAGTTACAGGATGCACTATAGAGATTACTGGGCTACAATCTTCCCAGAGGTGTATTTCTAGGTGGATGACATCAGCAGCCTTGCCTAAGTTGTGCATTTAAATTGTTGGGAGTGTGACTACCCTAAAAAGAATTGCTCTCTACACCGTCAGACAGACACACAGACAAACAGTTAACAAGTCTGGGATTTGAATTCCTACCTAATTAGCTTATTACACTGCAGCAGTACACAGTTACGGGACGCACCACGGAGATTACTAGGCCACAATTTTCCCAAAGGTGTATTTCACATTTGATGACCTCAGCAGTCTTGTCATAGTAGGGCTATGAGGAGGGCAGTGTGTGTGTATAGGCCACTGACCATTCATCTAGGGGTTGACACACCACATGCAGGCATGCACCGGGTCATATTTCACTGGTACATGTATGCAGTTGCTAGATGACTACTTCCTTGTACAGTCATGTTGCACAGCTGGCACGTGTACCACATAGTCTGTACTGCTGACAGATACTGGTGGCTAGTATTTGCAGTGAGTGACATCTTCACCTCATGTATTTGGGGCCCTTTGGCTGTGTGCTGGGTAGGACAGGCCTGGATGGCTCCTTGTCACAATCACCCTCTTCCACACATATATGTCCATCTACCTTTGGCTTATTATAGTGTGTTGTCCTTACATATATGTCTGTATTCCTATCCACTCTGTGTGCAAGGCATGAGTGGTGCATACTGACGAGTGTATGCACTAACAGCTGCGACTGCCAGATATGTCTGGTCCACTGGTGTTTGCAGACATGGCCTTCATGTGTTTAAGTGTGTGAGCATGCCCAGTGTAACCTTTCATTATGTTGTTGACTTACATTACCGTCATTTCTCTAAGTGTATGAGCATGCCCAATATGGCCGTCTGTATTGCATGTGTGGGTCAAGTCCAGATAGTTTGTACTGCAGTGCTGACATTTGTGTTGTACACCGACAGGTAGCACACTGTCTCTGCAGGGTATTCATCGATCGTTTGGCATTAAGTGTTACTACATTTCTGCATAGCAGGGGGGCACATCTAGCTATTTCTACATTTCTACACAGGATTAGAGGGGGCACACCTGACTGTTACTATATGTCTATGTAGGATAGGAGAAGCACACCTGATACTTGTACACATTTGCTAGGACTGTACTGGTATGTCGGCTACTCCATTTCAGTCTGTAGTCTTACCTATTGTGCTGGCTAGAGGCATACGAGTGTACTACAGATCTGAGCTTATAATTACCTACATATTAGTGTCCGACTTACTAAACTTCACAACTGACATCCCACTGCCTGGCCTGCTGTAGTCAGTCTGTGTAGGCCTGGGGGGAGGGTTGCCCATAGGCCTCATTCAGAGGCCATAGCACAGCATTTGTTTGTGTTTGTCTACACCTGTCCTGCTGGCTGTGACTGTTGTTGGGTATGTTACCCCCCCCCCGACTAGCATGTGTGAGTCACTTACCTTGTGGGTGTCCCAGTATTGAGGGTGGTGCTGCGGGGCTGCCTATGTCAGATGCACATAGTACACTCCCTACACATGGTTAAGCACAGGTAGTACAATGTTTGGCATACTTTTTACTGTATGTAAGAGTCAGACAGAGGTGTTATTCCCTGGGTCCCTCCCTTGTCAGTGTATGTGCTATGTGTTGCTTCTTTGCCAAGGCCAGGGCATACTGGGCACACCTCCTTTTGCCTACTGGGGCAGGCTCAGGTTGTTCCTCCTCTGAGTCACTCTGTGCCTGTGCAGGCCTTGGCAATGGTAGGGGGCTGTGTGGCCCTTCCCCATGCTGTTGCTACTGAAGCTGTTTCCAGAGGATCATATTGTGTAACATGGCATGTACAAGGACAGTTTGGGTACATGTCGCTGGTGAGTACTGCAAGACTCCACCGGATGTGTCCAGGCACCGGAACTGTGACTTGAGCATCCCAAATACATACCCTATTATGATTCTTGTTTGTGTGTGTGCCTCCTTATGGAGTTCTTGTTCGGGTGTGTGCGCATTTCTGATGGGTGTCATCAGCCACGGCTCCAGTGCGTATCCAACATCCCCCACTAGGTGACCATGTGGGATGTCCCCGTTGGCAAATCTCTGGTACAGATATGTCAGATGCCAGATGTGGGAATCGTGATATCTTCCAGGGCAGCCCGCACACACATTCATTATTATGCCCTGAGCATTGCACACAACCTGGCAATTGATGGAGGGGAAGCCCTTGCGGTTGATGTAGACCCTACCCCGTTCACCGGGTGGTGCTTTGATGCATATGTGCTTGCAGTCTATAGCACCCACTACTTCAGGGTATTCTGCTATTTGGTGGAACAGTTGCATATTGCTGGCCAATGCCTCACGGGTGTTGGGGAAATATACGTGCTCACCAACATGTGCTGACATGGCATCCAGGAACTGGTGGAGTACCCTGGATGCTGATGCCTGTGAGATCCCCATCATATCCCCAGTTGGCCTTTGGAAGGTACCTGTAGCTAGTATTCTTAGGCCTACACATACCTTTGTATGCACTGGGATGGGTTCCCCTCTGTTAGTTCTGTGTGTGAGGCGTGGCCGGCACAGCTCAACAATTTGCTGTAGGAGGTCCCTGTCCACCCTATAGCGTTCCACTATCTCCAGCTCATGTAGCCCTTGGTAGGTTACCCTGGGTCTGTACACTCTTCTCCATATCCTCACTGTGGGTTGCTCGGCAGCATTCACATCCTCACCACACTCCGCCTCTTCCACAAGTTGTTGTATGGTAGCTATTGCAGCCCCTAACATTTTGCATTTGTGAGTGTTAAAAGTTCCCTGCTTGTTTACACCGGTGGTGTATAGTGTGGGAAAAGCCAGAGGGATAGGTGTTTGCATAGTTTATAGTAGTGTTCTGGGCTGGGCTGGTCTGCTGCCTGTGTAATTGGCTGGTTCCGATACATTTCATCTGCCAGCTAAGCTAGTACTCCTTGATTACCTTCCTACTGCTGTTTTCCCTTCCCATTGCCTTCCTGTTTAAGCCTATGTGTGTGCCGCACAAACAGAGTGCTCAAATGTGCACACTGCTGCTATTTCCTGGTTTAACCTCTTCTTTCTTCCTGTACGACCTGGTGTGTGGCACGGACTCCTGCTTAGGCTTTGTAAAGACTGCTAGGCAGGTTTAGAGACACCCCCTAGCTTAGCTGTGCTAAGCTAAGAGCAACCCCGAGCCACAGGGCTCCAATCCACTTACAGTATGCCTGACACCCCCCCATGATGTCACCTACCTCCTATGCTTTCACCCAGCTATTCATACTCTTACACTGTTGAGACCTGCCTCACATCCTGGGGAAAACTGGGATTCACTATCTTTCCCCTCATTTGCATAGGATTTCCTGCTAATGCATAGTTGCATGTCTCACACTGAGCCTCCCCCCTTAGCAACCACTACTCGCTGACCAGGTTGTCTTCTGCCTGGCCTTGACTTGCATGGCAGAATACTGATTTTAGTTAGAATGCTTAATTTAGGTTTGTTTTGTTATTTTCCCCCCGATCCCGTTTGTGCGCCACTGCCCTACGCTTAAACAGCCGAGATCGGCTAATAAGAATTAAAAGTTGATTTTTTAAATTTTTGTACTGTTTGCAATGCCAATGACCTTACACTTGGCCATTGGCATGCTTACTACATGTTATGCAGCCTTTATATGGGGCTGTCATAGCTCCGTTTTGGATTTTGCAGACATGTACTCAGTTACTAGCTGAGTACATTTCTGCTGATTGCACTAGTCCTGCACCGATGGTCGTAAGCTTCCTGGATCGCAAATTCACCTCATTTGCATGGATTTCTCCTGGAGTGATTTGCATACAAGGGCTTCGTCCCTGCAGGATTAATGTAGGAGCTCTCGTGCACACCCCTGCAGGCTGTTCCTGGATCGCACGGCAGACATATTGCCTGCTTGAGCTCCTGCACCGATCTTGCCCTCCGTGCAAGCTTTTGAGAATCTGGGGACATATGTCATGCTAAAAAAAAGTATCCACTCAGAGGTTAGATTGTATATGTTATTCAAGATGCAATTCTATCCAGTAAATTTTGTGTTCTAGAGTTCTCATGATGGTTACGGCAATACTGCAGCATGATATGCTGTTAAGTAGCTAAAACTGTATTTCAGAAATGCTTTCATGTATGCAATGTGGAATTGCAAACCGCTTATATTAGGACAGCCAATATTACGCATAAACCCTTGTCATAGCTAAAGCTCAAGAATTTTTTGGATACATTTGAATAGGTTTATACAGTGTTTATTTTTGTTACAGCCTTTGTAAATAGTTTTATTTGTTCTTAGATTAACTGTTATGTTATGGATGTGTTGATTTTTGTTTTAAAATAAAATAAAAAGCTTTAAAAAAAGAAATGCTTTTATGCACCAATGGGAAAGATAAAGCCCTAGCTATGGCACAGATAATTCAAGTTTGATTATTGTCTTGGAAGCTTGGTGGTGCAGGCAGTGAAGATTCACATACTTATCCTGGGAGGAGGATATGTTGGGACACACCTCCACAGTTGATCCCTGGTGGGTTTTGGAGACTTGCGCATACATCTCAACTGTCCAGATTTTCACAGAAAGTCCAGATTTTTGCCTCATATTTTTGGTTTGTTCCTAATAACATTTGTGGTTTTCTGGCAAATCATCTGGGATTGAAGTCACTAAATAATAGCATACATCTGAGTTTAAGACTTAGTTAGAATTACTGTATGGTTGTTCAGGCACATGTGTAGAAAAGCAAAAGACAATCTGGTGAAAATTTGGGGTAGACAAGAAGAAGATAAAAGGAAATGAGGGCATCCAGCAGAGAGGTGGATAGATTGTGTGAGAGAAGATCTGTGACAGTAAGGCATAGGTGTCAAAGAAGGCAGGACTGTGGTATTGAATCAAGAGAGATGGCGAAAGTTAACAAAACACCTCTGACCCCATGTAGAGAATGGGAAAAAAGGGGTTGTTGATGATGATGATGATAATAATGGTAATTTAAGTTTAAGATTTAATACCTGTTAGAAAATGTATGGTAATGCAAAGCCTGTTATTCTATCAACTTTCTAAGGTAATAAGAGCAATATTTAAAATAGGAAGCTGCGGTGGGGCAGCGGTAGCATTGTTGCCTCACAGCAAGAGGTTCTCCGATTCGATTCTCGACTGGACCGCCTTCTGCATGGAGTCTGTATGTCGTCCTCCCTGCAGTCGACTGGCGTTCGAAAGACATGTGTGAATGGGCGTGCCTTCATTGAAGGTTGAGCATTGAGCTGGCACCTTGGCACCATAAAAATCTACTGCCAATCATTAGCAGACTGAAGTTCCGCTGTGGCAACCCCTAACCAGGAAAAACCGAAAGAAGAACGACAACATTTAAAAATAGTCCCTATTTTGGGCCTCTGTCGCCTATAATTATTGGCTTTGTCCGGATTTTTTGTGCTAATAGGTTGAGAGGTATGCTTGTGGGGAGTGTTGTCTATGAAGGGTCTGGCTTTTTGATGAGCTGCAAGAGGGGAGGAGTAGATGATTTGCAGTAAGTCAATCACACACCATCCTCTTGGATGGCACATGTGCACATGGGGATGGCAAGGATTAAGCTTTAAACAAGTAAACTTACTCTAGATAGCAGTATGATGCATGGGATGGGGTTAGTCATACAGAGGTTAAATTGGATGTTGAAGAGGCATCTAATGTGGATGAGAATAGTATCTGAGAACAGCTGATGCTCAGCTTTGGTGAGGACAAAAATGCATTTATACTTGCTGTTTCTCAAGTATTTTATGCTACAGCAGTGAGCACGTTGCTTGCTATAGTGATATAACTGCTAAATATTAACACACTGGTAATTCAAATTCCGTTATTATTTATGTATTTACTATTTAAGCATTTATGTTTTACTTACAAGAGGCATAATGAGGGGCATGTGTGCTGCACTGGGGAATATATAATCCTGGTATACACTGATTTTTTATAAATCATTTGGTAAACCTGAAACATTTTTCTTGTTTTCCTGTCCAACTGATTCAGTACCTCTTGGGGCCCGTTAATCACCCTAAAACTGCAAGTTAGAACAGGAAGAGCAAATTGGTTTATAACTTGGACTATGTCCTTGGATGTCAGAGCTGTTTTCAGTATTAATTTGTCTTCCAAAATATTCCTTATTAAGTTTTATTCGCATTTGTTCATGTTTTATAGTCAATCCTTCATCAAATCCCAAATTTCATACACTCCCTCTTGCTCAAGTTCCTTTATATAACATTCCTGTCCCAAACTGATATTTTCTTGGTGCTGCAGCTTTCCTGCATTAAAGTTTACTTTTGTACATTTATCAAGACCAATTGAGATTCTTATATCATCTGAAAAAGTTTTGGCCACTTACAGTTGTGCTTTCAGTTCCTCATCTGATGAACTATACAGTTGTAAATCATCCACAAAAAGACGATAAGTCTTTATACTTTGTTGTTGTCTGGGAGCCAAATTGTATCCATGACCTAATCTGTTAAGTAGACAGCTTAGTGGGTTAAGGGCAGCACAAAAGAGCAGTGATGACAAAGTGTCACCCTGGAATATCCCCCTTTGAAGTTTTATCCCTGGGATAGTAATTTGTCCCTTATCATGGCTTAGCTGCAAAGTGGTTTACCACTGTTTCATGGTCATTGGAATTGTCTTTCCGCTTTTCCCAGTTAGGGGTTGCCATAGCAGAACTCCGGTCCACTAATGATTGGCAGTGGGATTTTACAGTGCTGAGTTCCCAGCCCAACACCCACCATTCAAGGAAGGCACACTCATTCATGCACACACCTACCTGCATGTCTTTAAACGTAACTTGACCACAGGGAGGACGTGCAGACTCCACACAGAAGGCGCTCCAGCTGAAAATCGAATGGGAGAACCTCTTACTGTGAGGTGACAATGCTAACCACTGCACCACCGTGGCCATACTTCATGGCCATTGTAATATAATTAATTAATCATTGTAGGGTGTATTTTGTTTATTTACAAAAATGCTTTTTTTTGTAATCTATCCATACCAAACTTAGATCCTTCCCCTTTTTATAATTCTCCATTATTACTTTATTTAACAGCAAATGATCATTTGTTCCATATCACTTTCTTTTGTTACCCTTTTGTTATATTGCCATGATTGAGTTTTCTTTTAAATGACTATAAACTCTGTCAACTTCAATTCCATAGTATAGTTTATACATCGTTGGAAGGCAAGTTATTGGTCTATACTTTTTAGGATATCTTGCAAGCTAACTTCTAAGGAGGAGTGTTATTTTTCCTGTTGTTAACCAGGTTGGTGTCCATTTGTAGAGCACATATAAACAGTTCTTACATATGGCTAAATCTTCATGTAAATAAAAAAAAACAAGGGAGAACCACCAAAAGAAACAAACCATCATCCAAAATAATTCAGTAGTATGGCAAAACACATTGGGAGAACCACAGGAATGAATAAAACCACTATCTAGTTATTAAAATAAGTACAATTAAGCACTTCCGTCCAAATACTGTCAGGACTTCTTCAGACTCTGTGGTTCTCCCAGTGTATTTTGCCGGTACTACTGAAATATTTTGGTTATTGGTGTGTTTCTTCATCTAAAGATGTTAATACTTTTACCCAGAAATTAGTTATTGCATCTTAGCAGGGTTTTTCCCAATTAGGAGCTTTTCTTAATTATGTTTCTTCCGATTCATCTGGCTATTACTACATCCTATTTTATATCCTGTACATTTGAACTTCTTATTCTTTCTTTTACTTCTTCTATCCAGTCAGCATCTTTGTTATGTTCAACAGGATCTTCATAGATATTTCTCCAAAATGTTTCTGTTTCATCCTTTTTTTTTTTTTTGGTGGTGTTTCTATTCCTTTTGCCTTATTTTCCAATTCTGTATAAAACTTTTTTGAGTCATCAATAAATTGCTTATTTTGTACTTTTCCTTTATATTTATCTGTATATCTTCTACGTTTTTCTGCCTGTGCTGATATCTTTTGTTTATTATTTTGAAATAGTTTATGATCGGTCCCGGTCTGTTCTGATACTGCACATTGCTTTTATCACATCTTTCTGAGTATTTTTGTTGTTCAGTTTCCTCTTCTATACTTTTCTAACAATGACACTTCTTGTCTTAATTGCTTTATAGTTTTTTCTATTTGATACTTTCATAATAGCATTTGATTTCTCCCCTTCCTTTCCCTTACTGTCCTGTGTTTTTGTGGCAAGACTTCTATCTGTTATTAATTTAGCTGCACGGTAATATATCTTATCGACTTCTGTTATATTGCATGAATTTCTGTGAACAGTTTTGATTACTCTGTTCATTTGTATTATCAAACTTCTAACATTTTGGTTCTTATTTTGACTTTCTGTAGTCTATTTCTTTCATTGATCTTAAGATGTCTGTACTTCTCTATTAAATCAAGTAATTCTTCCCATAGATTATTTTCTTCTAAACTAAGGGCACATTCTTTGTTGTCCATTTCCAGTGGGCATTCTACAGAAAGTTCCAGAAAATCTTCCTGTGCCATATTCTCTTCAGCTTCACCCAATGCCATATGTTGCTCTTTCATATGGGAACTTGTAGCATCTCACTACACAACACTGAGTCAGAGTTGTCACAGTTCCCTGCTCCTTTCCTTTCTGTGCAACTCCAACTGAACTTTTGTCCTGGTTTCCTACTGAAGGCTCCAAGGTATCTTCATATGGCAACTGATGATTCCCACTCCACTGTTTTCTATTTAATTTGGGGATTTATTATTTTAGCATGCTTTGATGTTATGAGTTAGATTTTCTACACTAAATCCTTCAGTTCTCGGGTAGTCCATAACTTTAGTTAATATTTCTTTAACTTATCCATTACCAATCCTCTTTTCTACTATCCCCCTTTGTTTGCTTATTTTTGCATTGTAAAATGTTCTATATCTGGATGTCTTTGCCTGTATGTCTCTTCAAATATCTTTGGTGCTGCTTTTCATATGAATTACTTTTACTTTCTCCTTTGCATAAATATTAAATCTCTTTTTTTTTCCATGCCCATATTTCTTCTACAGATGTCTCCCACCCTTCCTGTTTTTCCTGCATTTATATCATGTTATCGAAAGATGAAAATAGCGAACGCTATTTCATTGGCCCCAAAACATCCAAACATGAAAATATCGAACATTCAGAACAGCAAATTTTTTCCCATGGAAAAAATTCACTGCTCCGAAACACATACACACAACACAAGCACATCAAACAAACAGCAACCACACACATACACTTAAATTCCTACATCTAACGCTACACTAAACTAAACATACACTATTATCTACCCACTTACCTTAACCCAAACCCTAACCCTAAGGTCCGTCACTATCGCACACTGACCTAACCCGCGCCCTAATCCTAACTTACTTAAACCTCCCCTAACCCTAAAGTCTGTCACTATCGCACACACGCCTAATCCGCGCCCTAACCCTAACTCACTTAACCCGCCCCAACCCTAATGTACAAACAATCGCACACTTATCTGAACCCAACCCGTAGCTTTCCACCACAGCGCAAAGAATAGCGAAGCCACAGAAACGGCCAACCGAATTCTTTCCCGATGAAAGAATTCGCTGTTTTGCAGCTTTGCTATTCTTAGCGTTCGTTGAATAGTGTTTGATATCAGAACATTCAAAGTTTTAATACTTCGATGTTCTGATATAGACCCTTTTTCCTTACTTGGGGGTCATTGTTCCATCATGCTGTGACATAACTTGTATTAGATTTGCTACACTAAATCCTTCACTTAACAAGTATTCCATAACTTTAGCTTCTATTTCTATTTTTTAACTTCTCCATTGCTAATCTTCTGTTCTGCAGTCTTACTTTGTGATCTTATTATTGGCATTATGAAATTGTCCATATCTGTGTGCCTTTGCCTGTATTTCTCTTCATGTATTTTGGAGCTGCTTTTTTGCATTAATTAATTTGGCTTTCTCTTTTGCATAAATATTGCACCTTATCAGGTGTCTGTTTCTTTCTCATAGGCAAAAATACATGTGAGAATTCCACAACCTTCCACACCACATACCATGCATAGTCCACACACCAGTGTCTTGCAACCACTAAGCCTAACCGTAAACCCAACATATTAGTCATAGGAGACTCCATTGTAAGACACACAGATGTGCCTCTCACCAGGCTGGATAAGGAGAAAGTCATGGTTAGTTGTTTGTCAGGTGCCAGAATCCACCATATCACACATGCACTCAAGTCTCTAAACAAAAGGTACTGTTATGACTCTGTCACAGTCCATGTTGGCGTGAACGACTTGAGACATACCTCTCTGGACTATATGAAGAGACACATGATTGAGCTCGTTGAATATGTGTCCCAGGCAATTATGTCCCTAGCCTTAAGCAGCATTCTACCGTCACCCAGAATGATGCCTCAGTACAAACAGAAAATGATTGACTTTAACAATTGGCTTAGTTTCTGGTGTCATGACAGGGGGATCCAGTGCCTGACAGCCTGGGAAGATATGATCGACAGACCATGATGCTTTGCTAGATACAGACTGCATCTGCCTCACTTGGGCTTCAGCCTTCTGGCAAAGGCCTTTGCCTCCCCATAGTGCCTTTTTAGGAAACGTCATGAGGTCGATAATACCAACATAAAAATCTCAACAAAATGCAAATTAAAGGTCATGCTGCCAAATGCTAGGAGTCTAAACATGAAACTGCACTCATTGCAAGCATTCTTAACCCTGGAAGATGCTGACCTTTGTGCAGTCACAGAAACCTAGTTCAAATCTGAGGAGAGCACCCCAGCCTTACCTGGTTACTCATCCTATCATAAATTCAGACCGCAAAATGTGGGCAGCAAAGCCAAAGGAGGTGGAGTTTCATTATATATTAAAGTCACACACACACACACACCTCCAGGCTGGTCAAACAGTATGACGCACAGGAGATACTTCAGATGCAGTTAACTGTTGACAAGACCTTGAAACAGCTAGTTGATACCACCACAAGATGTAATAATTTCTTGGACTTGTTATTAACCAACATGAGTAACCACTGCAGCACCCCTGTGGTATCATCCTCCCTGGTAAGATCTGACATAAAGCAGTCAGTTTCGAAGTCACCATCTCTCCTGACCCTCTTATAGCTAGGGTCAAACAAAAAAACTTCTCCAAAGCTGATTACAACCTCCTGAGGGATGGTATAAACAACTTTACAGCCCCCTTCCCCACTGTAGAAAATGGCACCAATGTCCAAATCTACACCAAAGTACTATACAAGCATTTATATAGATGCATAGAATCATGAATACCTGACAGGACAAAATCATCCTCTGCAAGGAAGAGTAAACCTGTCTGGTGGACATCTGCAGTAAATAAACTATATAACAAAAGGAAAAAATTGCTGTCCAGGACCAAGAAGGAGCAGATGCCCAGCTGGAAACAATCTCTCCCTAGCCTGAACAAGCAAATAAAAGCACTAGTGAAATCCTCTAAAGCCAACTTTGAGTCCAAATTGGCCACATCTACTAGAGACATTCATAAGGCCTTCTTTGCATATGTCCACATTTTCAAAGGTAGATCCCAGATCTGTTCAGAACTGGTAGTCAAGGACACCACATACACAAATGCTGTAGATATATCCAACATAGTGGCTGACAGATTCAGTGAAAACTTCTCCCCTCTGTCCCCCATCAATAAATCAGAAAATCCCCACTACTTGACCCCACCCCTTATCTCTAGGGAACAGGTCATCACTGCCCTCTCAAAGGCAAAACATGCAGCCTCCATGGGACCCGATAACATCCCAGGCTGTATCCTACATGAACTCAGGCATGAATTTGCAGCACCATTAGGCACCCTATTCAACCAAAGCCTGAGTACCGGCTTTGTCCCAGCCGAGTGGAAGACAGCCATTGTTATCTCTTTACACAAAGGTGGAACATCTACCAATCCAGGAAATTATAGACCCATCAGCCTATTATCATGGACCTCATTAACAGGAACATTGGCAACCTCCAAGCACTCAACCCCACACAGTTTGGCTTTATCAAGGGGAGGTCATGTCTGTTAAATTTGGTCTACTTCTTTGAGACAGTCACCAAAGCCATGGATGAGAGGAAGACGATGGACACCACCTACCTTGACCTGCCCAAAGCCTTCAACACTATTCCCCACTTGGGCATAGTAGATAAACTCTCTCAACTAGGCATTAATCCATATGCTTCCAGATGGGTAGTAAACTGGCTCACTGATAGAACCCACCTAATCAAAATAGGGGAAGCCACCTCAAGCAGTAGACCTGTAATGAATGGCATACCCCAGGGATTGATCTTGGGGCCTCTGTGATTTGGGATATATTTCTCTGAGGCGCAGGCCTAAACCAGAGGGCTATGGCTGACCAAGTTTGCAGATGACTGCAAGCTGGGTGCAATCATCAATTCCCCATGTGATGTGGACGTCCTCCAAGAGGGTCTCACCCAAACACATGACTGGTGCCAGAAACATGGCCTCAGGCTGAATGCCAAAAAATGCATCATCATCCCCTTTGAGGAGAGTAAAGTCCCCACATATTATCACATTAATAACAACGTCCTAAGTACACAATCAGTAGTGAGGGATTTGTGCACCCAGATAGCAACCTGACTTTTGATCACTATGTTGCTTCCATTCTATGGAAAGCTTTCTACATGGCCCACCTCATAAGTAATGGTATCTCATCCAGGGACAAAGAAGTCATAAAATCCCTGTATTCTTCCCTTATAAGGCCAATTATTGAGTACAATGCCTCCTTCGGCATGTACCCCGCAAAGCACATGCAGAAGCTGGAGAGACCACAGAGGTCCCTCACCAGGAGAATCCAGGGCCTCAAACACCTACCCTACACAGAGAGGCTAAAATCCCTGTCCCTCTACTCATTTTCATACAGACTCCTCAGAGGTGACCTCTGTCTGGCATACAAAGCAATCTCAGACCCCGCCTTGATGGGAGTGCTGCATATCCGCAAGTCAATCTCCACTCAAACAACCCATATGCGTGACCTCTGGTTTGTGATATCAATAGGACTTCTTGACGGGACAAATTTGGGTCCCAGAGACTCCCCTCATCTGTGGAATAGACTCCCTTTCTGCATCACGCAGAGTACCTCATTATCCCTTTTTAAGCGCAACTTGGATAACTGGATGGGAAACATGAAATACACTCCTGGGATTTCACCTGTGTCCCTGCTAGACAGGGGCTCTGAGTGCTGACCTGTCTAAATATGGGCTAAACTCTTGGCTAGGCTTATAAGGACCTCAGATCCATTAGCCTAGTAACCTTCTATGATCCTATGATCCTGTGATCCTATGATCCTATACCTTTCAAGAATCTCTAGAGTTTGTTCTTTATATTTTCACACTTCCTCAGGTGCTTCTTTTTCCAAACAACCCAAGGTTTCTTGAGCTATATAATGTTTTTCATAAATCTGCATTTAAAGCTTTTGACAGTTTTCATTGTACAAGTATTTTTCTTTCATTTAATTTCTCTCTTAATCTTTTTATATATCTTCTGTATGGAAATGTTGGGCTTCTTGCATAATAGTAGCAATACATAATTTCTTTCTTATCCTCAATAGTCCACTCTATCATCTTTATGGCTCTTTTTTGGCCTTTCAGTTTTTGTGATTTTTGTGGACTTCTACTTCCTTCTACAGCAGGGTCACCATCCTCCCCCTGGGCCTGGCCTTGCCCCATTGTAAGAATGTTTCCGTGTCTTGAGGATTCTACACAGTCATTTTTTTCCAGTCCTAGCACCAGTGCACCTACCAGGACTAAGCACTTTTTTATCTTGGGACTTGTACACCCATCTATCTTTTTTATTTTTTAATCTACATCTGTCCATGATGTATCCTATATAAAATACATTCTATATATCAGTGTCATCTTGGTGAAATTTTGTAAAAACAGGGTCCAGCTCATGGAGGTGCACACCAAGACTCGAGGATAAATTTAATTCCAGTAATACTACTTTCCTTTGTTTGCTGGTTTTATCATCTGTCCATTCAGACCATGCAGTATAGAAATCTGCCTATCATTACTAAGAACAAGTTCAGTTTTTTCATTAATTTATTGTATGATAACCAGGATAGGGAAGTGATCCCCAAGGACTCATTTTGGTAATTTTTTCTGCAAAAAAGACATGCAGCAGTTTTAAGAATGACATTTAAACAAGACAGGACAAAGCATAGCTAGCAAGCACATAAATAAATATGCTAGACTAAAATATAAGGATGCATATTTTAGCACACTGCATACTCTACGAATAAGCATTTATAAAGGAGACAGTCATGGAGCAGCGTTAGGAGAAACAGGACACTATTCCAAATGCATCCATCTTTAGTAACTGTCATATTGACAACACACCCCTTAGAGTTGACCCAGTAGTCAGGGACTTAGGGACACACATAGATAGTAATCTAGCCTTTGATTATCACATGTCTACAGTGCTGAGGAAATCATTCTGGGTTACGGAATTTATAAACAAAGGTATGGCATCTAAGTCCAAGGAAGTCGTTGTTCCACTGTAGTCGGCATTCATCAGACCTGTCATTGAGTACAATGCCCCCTTTGGTATGTACCTAACCAGGCATATCCAACAACTAGAATGTCCACAGAAGTTCCTCACTAAAAGAATACAGGGCATAAGTCATATGTCTTATGCAGACCGCCTCAAGGCCCTATCCCTGTATTCTGTCTCCTACAGGTTTTTAAGGGGAGATCTATGCCTGGCATACAGGGCATTGTCAGACCTCACTCTGATGGACCTCCTGCATATCCACAAAACAAACAGTAACATAATTACCCAAGTTGTTATATTATTTAAATTATAAAAATATAAATATATAAAAAACATATAAGGCATTCATAAACCAACTATAACCTATAAAACCTTGCCATCGCATAATCCTATTGTGCATTCTCAATGACATTCACAGTACAAGTACATAACTCACTCAATGAGCTTTAAATTCCCTATTGTCTTAAAAGTGTTATATATACATGTACTTGTTGTCAAAGTACCTTATATTGAGCACATTTATTTATATAGTTTCAAAGTATAAGTGTTGAACATTATATTAACAATAAGTGTAAGTGTTCAGCTCTTGACTCTTGTAACTATTATTGATAAATGACCTAAATGTCTGAATAAGTGCACCGGACAATAAAGTTACATAATGTTAACTACAAGATAACTTATCAAAGTGTGTTAATGGTTTTCTTGTTTTAAACTTCCATTAGGACATTCTAAACTGCTGTTAATACTGTTTATAACGCTGTTATACATTAATAAACTCATACAAAGATAAATGTACTAATGGTGAATTTTATGATGTCCAAAACTTCAAACACTAACATATATATTTAATCTATAGTATATGGTATGGAGTTCAAATTAATTACGGGACACTACTACCATTGTCATAGTATACATAATTTAAGATAACATACATAATTTAAATTAACTCTATATCAGGTAAATAGAAGTATATGTCTTAAATTACTATAATTAGTGTCTTGGTATATTTTTATTGGCGCTTATAAATATAATAGTGTAATAGTAAAATGTCCACTGTGTATTCAATTACTTCTGTCTAAATTCTTAACCTCAAAATACACAAAATTGAGGACATCTCATTAATACCCAGATAAACACATGCATTTGTAATAATTTGCCACATTAACTCAAGTCTTTCTAATAAGAGGCTATCAGGTCCGCCTCTTTCATCCCTTTTTATTTGGTCAATGGCTCAGAACTTAAAATTATGTCCAGGGAATTCTGCTATATGCTTTGCCAGTGCATTGTCAAGTTTGTTGTGACTTATACTATATAAGTGTTTGTACATTCTTTCACCTATATAAAATGCCTGACATTGTTGGCATTTGGCGGATACTGAACGTCTGCCCCGTGTCTATGTGTTTACAATAGTTACACATTAGACATTTTACCATCCCTGGGTTCTTAACTAATCTGTTGCCTTGGTGTTCCAAGATTTTTTCATATTTCTACCTTTTTTGAAAATCAATTTAGGAACCTGTGTAAGTATTTTCCTAACATTTGGGTCGTTTACCAAGATTTCCCAATTTTTATAAATTACTTTCCTTAGGTCATCTGCGTTAATACTATATGGTGTAATAAAACTATAACTAATGAAACATTGTTCTCCTTGGTTGCTTTTATTAGTAGCCAGTACTTCATACGTTGTCTTGTTGTTTACGTGTTCAACTCCAAGAATAGGTTTATATATTCCTGTATTTCTCTTAATATTAATTTCTTTAATCAAGTCCAGCACTAATCCATGTGGGTACCCTCTATTTTGAAACATCTTGTCTAGTCTGTAACATTCAGTTTCGAAGTCCTTATCAAGGCTAACCATTCTAGCAGCTCTTACCAGCTGTCCCTTCACTACTGATCTCTTTTGGTAGAATGGGTGACAGCTGGTAAAATGTAAAAGGCTATTAGAATAGGTCTCCTTCCTAAAAATAGTGCTAACATAACTATTATGTGTACTATCCTTTCTTAGTTCTATGTCTATGACGTTAAGAACTGATATAAAGAGAAGGAAGAGGCGGAGTAACAGTTTGTTTGAAATGTTTGTTCTTTTAATTAACCAAAATCTATTGTAGTTGGTTTTGCTTTACATTTTGAATAAATCTACCTTGTGGAAATAGTACGGAACAGTGTTTACTGGAAATAGTACGGAACAGTGTTTACTTGGGTGCAGAAGATAAATTACGAAGAGAACTGCTTGGACCGTTTTCTTGCAGCTATTTTGGTTTTACAACTTAGTAACTTTATGTTATAGGAGTTTGGGAAAAACAAATGCAAATACATCTTTAAGGTTTCGCATCAACTTTGGATTTAAATTCTGGAGTGGCCTCACAATTCGTAATATTAGGGAAAGGCATCTGAAGGTTTAAAGCTAAGCACTGAGAACGTTATGATCATAGGAGGTAAATGTGTCTGTAGCTCCATGAAAGATAAGTGCTCCATCTGTATCACACCTAAGTGAATAAGGAATGGTCAATAAAGTTTTCAGACTACCTTGGGAGCTAGATCAAACATCATGATGCCAAAGATGATAAGGAAGAAGAGGGAGGTTTCCTTTATATGGAGTTGGTTGGCTTTAGACAAAGTAGTTCAGAGATGTTCAAATTTAGGGGAAAGTAGTATACATCTACATATTTTATTGGAAAAGATCTGAATATCTTGAATATTTTTATTACAAACAGTCAAAATAGGGAGGCTGTGCACAACTTGAGACTGTAAAATTTCTTTGCCTGTGAGGGATCTTGCTAGGCTGTGCCAGTTGAAAAGAGACTGATTGATCCAGGCAGGTGTACATAGAAAATGTGGGATTGAGAAAAATATCAATATATGTCAAGGAAGAAACCATCTTTATGTAATTATGTATTTGTTTTTAATTTATTTTATTTTATTTTAATTTTTAGCTACTAGTTTAGCTATCTGTCATCATCTATGCTCCAGAACCGACTTTGAGCTTTTTCTTTCACATCCTCTGGCGACTGTCCTGCTTCCTGTCATGGACTAGGGCCCTCAAGAGGGTAATTCTGTGTGTAAGCAACTAGGACAAGAATGGAAAGTATACAGGGGTGTCCCGGTTTAGCACGATCCTTACAGTAACAAGGGGCTTTTTGTTATGACTCACTGTCCTGACCAGTACCCTGTATGCATTACTCATGTAAGCAACACTGTGCTAGAGTCCTTAGTTCCATTTAGTTTTACTGACAAAAGAGGAATTCTGTGTGAACAGTTTGGGGTTTTAATCTGGAAGGGGTACCAGCTACCATACCCTTGGTTTTCATCCACTTGAGAAAGAGTCGCAAATAGCAGATTTAATAGTAATATAAAAAGCTGACAATCTAAAGAAAACTAAATCATCAGCGGACAAGTTAAGGTTGGTGAGCTGATGTTTACCAAGAGCTAAGCCTATGAATAAGGACTGAGCCTTGGGGCACAAGAGTGCAAAGTTGCAGAGGAAGAGGGTGAAGAGCAAAGCTTGTCTTGTATGTCAGGTAACTTTACTAGCTTATAGTTTGTGGGGCAAAGTGAACAGAGTACAAGGAAGTTATTAAGATGTTATTATTTATTTATTTATTTATTTATGCAGGTATGTATGTATTTCCTCACTTCCTTCGTTACCTACATACTGACTTATTTGACTTTGTTCAGCAAGGTAGAGCCCTGATCCAGATGACCCCGTTTCGGAACATGCTTGGGAGTATATAATCAACACCATTTAAGCAGTGAGTTACAGAGAATAAACTAAGCAAAGTATGAGAACAGACTGCATACAGATTAAGCAATTTCACTTGATCAAAAGCCTTGGTTAAGTCAGTAAAGAGCAGACCAGTAAGTAATCCATTATTGATTAACATAACAAAGTACTACTTCAGTTACCTTTAAGGCTAATCTTACTGGTCAGATTGGTAGGCAGATATTTGCCACAGAGTTATCATATATGGCGATACTTGACTTGAGATGGAAGTACTTTTAAGTGCTGGAGGAACTTGTAAATGTGTCATATAAAGGTGTATCTGTCTAAGAATGATAAGGGCCTCATAATCACTCAATTAGCAGAGTTTCTATGTTCTTAAGACAGACCCACAACACAGCAGCACATCTGCCCAACAAAACAAATCATCATCATCATCATCAACCCCTTTTATTCCCATTTTCTACATGGGGTCAGAGTGTCACATCAAATGTCACCATTGTTCTCAGTTCAGTGCCACTCTCCTACTTGTTCAGCAGTCATGCCTGCCCAACAAAACAAAATGCATGCAAAAAGTGACTAACAATTTGAAACAGAGATGCTTGGAGTGCATGAGCTCAAATAAAGCAGCATAACTGAACAAAGACTAAAATGGCAGAAACTATAGTGGATTGTATCATGGACTTGCCTATATGAGTGCGTATATTAGGTGCACCTGTTTTACAAATAAATCAGCAGTCACCTCTCACGCTGACTCCTAACATTTCTACATAGTATTTAGAGTACATTTGCAGTTTAGCTCAAACACAATAGCAGCACTCATGTGAATACAGTACAACTATGTAAGAAACTTAACCAGTATCATACTTTGCAAATGTTCAGATTTTTTTGCAGTTTGTCCATATTTTTGCTTCATATTTTTAGTATCTTCCTCATAAAATTTGTGGTTTTCTGACAAATCACTAAAGGTTGAAGTCATTAAATAATGATAGACATTGGAGTTTCAGACTCCATATCCTTCAGAAAAATGCAGACTAATGCAAAACCCGTTATTCTAACAACATTCAAATTTATAAGAGAAATATGTGAAACCTTTTCCTATTTTTGGGCCTTTCTTCCCCCATTATTTTTAGCTCTGTCTAGAATTTTTTCTACTAAGAGTTTGAGAGGTGTGACCAGTATGGCTTTACATTGTTGCGGCCTTTGCTTTATAAATAAATTAAAAACAAACATTAAAAAACAAATAAGAACAACAAACAAGCAAATAGTGTAATGCATTCCATTGTTATATATGACAGATGGGGCCAAATTCCAAAAGACTTGCCCTTGGTGTAAACAGCTTACTGCAGTGTAAGGGCTATATAAAGCAGGTTTACAATGGAGGATGTCACTTACACAGGGAACAAGTATTTTCGAATCAGGGCAGATGAGTAAATCACTTTTACAGAAAACAAGTATTTTAGGATCAGGATAGGTGAGTAAATCACTTACGCAAAGAGCAAGTCTTTTGGAATCGGGTCCTTTGTCTGCTATAGGTGAAAGCTTGAAGTAACCGAAAAGGTCAAACACTTGTCACTTAATCATTGGTCTGTTAAAAGTACTCTGTGGTTGACCTATTATTTTGACTCTCTTCCTCTTAGCTCACACATAGCATCACCATGACTTTTGATTCCTTCATTAGGTGTTTGATATAAATCACAACAAGTTACAGAATAATGTTTAAGCTACCTATTTTATATTGCTTTAAGCTCCCATGACCCTCCATAGTTCATGAAGAAGAAGAAAAAAAAAACATTGAAATTATATGGTGTGGGTTACATTTTAGTAAATGTTTTCCGAGAGAAAGGAAATGTATGCAGCACTGTGGTCAAAATGTACAATATCCCTTTATGTGAAAGTAGTTGTCATTCTTGACACAGTTTTGTGTAATCTCCGACTGGGTGACAGTATTATCTAAAATATATTAAAAGGAAAACCATCTAATTAAAACAAAATACAGAGGGCTGCAATATCTGAAATCTGCACATTTATTATCTTGGAGCCCCTTATAGTGACTTCAGTCCATATGTCTGACCAAAACTGCAGATAGTTTTCGTGCTAATTAAACTTCATAAGAAAAAATATTTACATAAGCTGTTAATGTCATGGGTGTGTTCATGAGAAAGTGTGACCCACAAGTCTTCTGTACAATGTAAAACAACCTCAGCTGTTGCCTGACAACTTTCAACATGACCACCAGAAGCAACCCTGTTAATCTCATTATCAACCGCATGGTTTAAAGTGTTAGATGTCTTTGAAACATTTATACCATCCCAAGCTCACCTGAACCAATCACGATCCTAAACCAATTAACCTTACTTGCCATTTAAAGACAAAGACCAAAGTACATAAATAATAAAAAGGTAAAACAGATTCACTGTTTGACAGTAAAAAGGAAGAATATAGGTCTGTTTTTGTAAAGGTCAATCAAATTATTTGTGATCTAAGGGCAAAAAAAATCCAATTAATTATTAAGGGATAAGCTTGATTATGAGGCAGGTAAAGCTTATCCAGACCCCCCCCCCCATTTACAGCACCCAATAATTTAACACCTTTAACCATGAGGTTGATAATAAGATTAACAGGGTCTCTTCTGGAGGCCATGTTGAAGGTTGTGAGGCAACAGCTGAGGTCAACCCTTTAGAATTTCTGCCCCTAAGGAGGTCCGAGGGGTTGAGGGAACCAGAGGGGCTGGAATATGGGACCACAGACAGGGTCGACCAGATATTACAAAGACTTCACATACCAGAGGGGGAGGGGCAGCTACAGATATATTCGGTAATAGCTGCTTGCAATATCATTTTGAACAGTGTTGGTCAGTATAAAATATATAATTACAGTGAAGTACAAGTTACCAGTTCATAGATTAGTACTAAGCTAACTGCCCCTGTGAGCCTTTTTAAGCCTAGCCAATTATCCCTTGTGAGATTCAAACCCTGCACCTTGTGTTTGTAAGGCAAACACCTTAACCATTAGGCCACCCTCCCAAATCCTGTATAACTGATCCAATACCTTTTGGTTCATTGGTTAATACTAAGCGAACTGCGATGGGGTGACCTTTTTGAAAAGGGCCTGTCCTTTGTCCCAGCTAGAAAGGCTAGAATTGACTTGGTTTTAGTTACTTTAAAATTGTTTTCAAGGAAGCTACATTTTGGGTTTTATTTTAAGAATGAAAATAGCAGTAATGGTGATTTAGAAAATGAATGTAGGAGACCAAGTACTTTTAACGAGGGGTTAAAAGTATTTGGTCTGATACATTTGTTTTGCACCAGATGGTGTCTATTTTTGAAAATATGTGTGAATTCGATATTGTGAGGCTGTTGGTTAATCACACTAGTAAAACATCCAACCTTTAATTTAACCATGACAGAGTGCAAGCTTTTAAGAGACCTTACTAACAACAGACAGGTGAAGGTGATGAAACCAGACAAGGGTGGGGGCTTAGTCATTATGGACACAAATGGCTATGTCAACAAAGTGTTATCCCTATTATATGCAGATACATATGAAGAAATCTCTGTTAACCAAATGAATATATTGTACCACATAAATGATTTATTACTAGAGGAACTTTTAGTCAATGACCAGATTACTATATCAGAGCATGGTTTCCTGCAAGTTTCACACCCTAAGATTCCCACTATCTTCAGTATCACAAAGATTGATAAGAGTATGATTGCCCCCCATTTATGCCCCATTGTGGATGCAAAAGCCTCCAAGACATTCCTTTTAGCCAAGTACATTGATTGCAAAACCAATGCGATCCTTCTAGATATTATGTATCTCTTTAAGGATTCATGGGACTTTTCTGTCCAAGGTTTCCAATGAGTTATATTCTGCCAAGTTGATTTTTTTGACTATTGACATCCAGGATTTGTTTTTGGTCATCCCTCACAGTGTTGGTCTAAAGTGGTTCTACAAGTACATTTATTTTAATACCAATTTTGAACACACTAAAACCATCACTCTTAGAACATTAATGGATATGGTACTCAAAAATAATTTTATAACTTTGAGAACCAATTATTTAGACAGAACAGATGTGTAGCAATAGGTGCAGCTTGCTCCCCCGTCTTTGCTAACATTGTTCTCACCGATTGGAAGGAGATCTATGTATTTTCATCTGAATATGGGAAATGGTCTCTCTACAGCCACTTTCTTGACATTATTATATACTGGACAGATACTGAGGCAAGATTGGAGGAAGTTTTTTAAATATTTGCACACCATGACACTTTTTGAAGTTCACCATGGAGGCAAATGCTGACCTGTTAAATTACTTGGATGTTTCTATTTTCAAAAACAAACCTCTGGAGCAGTTTGAATCCACAATATATAGAAAACCTGCACACTCCAACTCTTTATTACATTTTAAAAGTTGGCACCTCATCCACCAAAAAATTCCTTGGTAAAAGGGCAATGTGTCTGACTATCTTGGATGGTCTGCAATGGCCTTACATTTCAGGAGGAGTGTAATAAACTTAGGCATATGCTCAGGAGGAGAGGGTACCCCAAGTCTTTTCTCAGTGATATTTTTAATGAAGTTGAAATAAAAAGATCATCGGCCACTTTTCTCCATTGCTTGGCAAAGGGAACCCTGTGCAGTCTACCAATATATTAAGTGACACTGGCATGGTCCAAGATGAATTTCATAGGGCACTTATTTTACCTTTCAACACACACTTATACAAAATAAAAACAATAATATAGAAGAATTGGAGTCTCTTTGGTATTGATCAGGAATATATTAATGTAGTGGGATAGGGCCCCTGCATTGTTTATAAAAAAATATATTTATTTTAAAACACTACTTGAATAAAGTAATCTGCCTGGAGGAAATGGTAGGATGGCTAAGTGTGGGCACTGTTCGCAATGCAAATATATTTTGGAAGGGTCTGCTTTTATACTGCATGGTTATGGTGGTATAAAGTTAAACCATAAATACCACTGCAGTAGCAAAGGTATTTATATGTGGTGCAGTGCCAGTCATGTGTTTGTTTCTACATTGGTAAAACTAAGCAGATATTGAGAATGGGAGTGTGCCAGTGTTATTATGATATCCAAAAGAACGATGAGAGGAATGCTTTGTGGAAACACATCAGAAGTCCCTGTGAACACACATTTAAAGTCTTTATCGTCTTTATTGTCCTTTTGGGACAACGGGGTGGCCCATCTGATGACTTTTTAGATTTTTTAGATTTGTAATCGAAATGCAATGCTTCTGTTTTTCCAGGGCTAAATGAAACAGTCTCTGTTAGTAGTGTTCTTAAATTAAAAGCAGCATATGCCATTTAAAAGGAGGGGAAGTAATGTTTTAAACATAAATAACATTTTTTTCTGTATGGTTTTATATTAGGATTATGAGTTAAGTGATGTTTATGCAAGATAATATGATTTTATCTTTTTATTGTTTATGTATTTTGCTCTTTGTCTTTAAATGACAAGTAAGGTTAATTGGTTTAGGATCGTGATTGATTCAGGTGAGCTTACGATGGTATAAATGGTTCAAGATTTTTTGGCATGGTATTCTGATGAAGTCCGTTTTACCGGGACAAAAGTGCTAAATCATGTTAATAAAATTGTGAGGAGGCAATGTTTCATGACTTCTTTTTTTTTTGTTTTATAAGTTTTTGGCTGGTGTCTTTGCTATTTCATTGGTTTGCTTCTGGACAATGTCTTTTCTTTTCATCTTTGTGATACCTGAAGGCATATGATAGTATGAGTCATGTGTCCAGGTCAATATGCAAATACAACCAGCAAGGTGCAGCCAGCTATATAAAACAGGATCTTTTTAGCAGTAATTTATATTTGGAAAATCTGAAATCCCCTATTTGGGCATTTCATTTTCAAATAAAGCTTTTAAGGTTATGTTTGTTACAACCTTTATTAGTTGGATGTTTCTACAATACACTTTTCTTTATTAATTTAACTTTATTTAACTGCGTAAATGGGCTGGTCTGAGGACCCTTTTCAGCCACAACCTGTGCCAGGTAGGCAAATACAGAGTATAGAGACAAACAACATAGCTGAAGTAGGCAGAGTTTAGTGTGATATAGAAAGATGCAGTTGCAAATGCAAAGATCAGAAAAAACACTTTTCCATGGTACAAGACTTAATATTTCACTATCATATACAGCTTGATGTAACAGTAGTGTACGCATAAAATAGAAAGCAAGTATGTCAAGTTTTTAAAGCATTTGCTTTCAGAACATACATGATTAAACGGGTGTACTTTCCTACAACGAAAATTTGCTTTTTTGAAATGGGAAAGTACATCCCCACTTAAGCAAAAGTACACTTTAACAAAAGTGCAGTTTCGCTTAAGCTCACCAGACCGAACCTACCGCACCACAATGGAGGACATTGAAAAACAGGCTGTGTCCTCCACTGTGGTGCGATAGTCACGGACCTTAGTGTTAGGGCATGGGTCAAGGTAAGGGGATAGGCCTACTAACTATCCCCTTACCGTAACCTGAGCCCTAACTCTAAGGTCCATGACTATCATACCACAGTGGAGGACATACCCCGATTTGGAATGTCTTCCACTGTGGTGCGATAGACATGGACCTTAGGGTTAGGGCACGGGTCAAGGTAAGGGGATAGGCCTACTAACTATCCCCTTACCGTAAACTGAGCCCTAACTCTAAGGTCCATGACTATCATACCACAGTGGAGGACATACCCCGATTTGGAATGTCTTCCACTGTGGTGCGATAGTCATGGACCTTAGGGTTAGGGCACGGGTCAAGGTAAGGGGATAGCCCTACTAACTATCCCCTTACCCTAACCCGTGCTCTAACCCTAAGGTCTGTGACTATCACACCACAGTGGAGGACATACCCCGATTTGGAATGTCTTCCAGTGTGGTGCGATAGACACGGACCTTAGGGTTAGGTCACGGGTCAAGGTAAGGGGACAGCAGTACTAGCTATCCCCTTACCCTAACCCGTGCCCTAACCCTAAGGTCCGTGACTGCAGGCCCGTTCAGTCTAGCGGGTTTGCGAAAGTGCACTTTCGTGAAAGTGCACTTTCGCTTTAGTGTGGGTGTACTTTTGAAGTTTGAAGTAGTGAACTTTTGTTCTTCAAAAGTACACCCGATTAAACTACAGCTTTACAGTTGTCTTTTTGATTGCCACAACAGTATTTGCATTAGTAGTCATAGGCAAAGACAAAATATAGATTAAATATTGAAATGCAGAGAAACTCTGTGCAGGATGCAGTGGATATCCATTTAATCAGACATCGAATACCAAGACGTAAAACTTTTAATAAAATAAAATAAAATATACACTTCATAAAATAAATAAAAATATATATTTCTCACAAATAAGTTCAACGATTTCATCTTATGATACTAAGACTTCATCAGAACTAACAAATTCAGTACTACATTGTTTAAATCCCCTCCTAATCATCCATTTAACCAATCAGAAAATAGTTGTCTAATCTTGGTGCCCCATATATCAGCAATTAAATTAGATATACATATTCAAATCCACTTATTTAAATACATTATAACTTAAAAAAAAATCATATAAACTTCCATTAAAAAATATATATATATATATATATATATATATATATATATATATATATATATCAGGCTTCTGAATGGGATATATATATATATATATATATATATATATATATATATATATATATATAAAATATATATACACACTTCCTAACTTCCTGTGTAATATTTAAGCTTCTAGTTGTTTTAACTTTTTGAGATCTTTGTTTGAGATGACAAAAATAATATTAAATGCTACTAGTTCCCCTGGTCTAAATGAATGATGCTCTATAATTCCTGTCTTAAAGTTAAAACAACTAGAAGCTTAAATGTTACATAGGAAGTGTGTGTGTATGTATATGTTTATATATTTTTCATATATATATATTTAAGGGAAGTTTATATGAAGTGTTTTTTGAAAAAAAAAATGTATAATGATGTATTTAAATAAGTGGATATGAATATGTATATTTAATTTAATTGCTGATATATGGGGACACCATGATTAGACAATTATTTTCTGATTGATTAAATGAATGGTTAGGAGGAGATTTAAATGGTCTGTATTATATGTTTGAAGAGACTTTTCTTCAAACATATAATCATCGACACTTAAAGAGCGAACGCTCTAAAGCACGAATGGCCACGTCCACAAATTTTTTCCTCTTGAAAAAAATCAGTTGGTTGTTATCGAGTATTGCCCTTTTATCCAATGTAGAGTGATTTTGGAGTTGGTATATTTAGTTAGAGGGTGTGCGGGGGGCACAGCACCCCACGTCAGGGGTTGTGAGGGGCAAAGCCCCCGACTTGATTAGGGTTTTGAACTTTGTGTTTTTTGTGTAAGGCCCTGTGAATTTTTTCCCCAAGGAAAAAATTTGCAGACATGGCCATTCACACTTTAGAGCTTTCAGTCTTTAGGTGTCGATGATTATATGTTAAAAGAAAAGATTCTTTGAGCATATAATATAGACCCAGTTTAAACAATGTAGTACTGAATTTGTTAGTTCTGATGAAGTCTTAGTATCATAAGATGAATGCACTTAACTTATTTGTGAGAAATACATTTTTTATTTATTTTATGAAGTGTATTTTATTTTATATTATTAAAAAAATTATGTCTTGGTATTTAGTGTTTGATTAAGTGTATATCCACTGCATCCTGCATATAGCTTCTCTCCTTATATATTGAATATTGACTAGTGATACTTTGTGGCATTTTCAGATGGGGCTAACCTGTGTCTCTGAAGCAATGATTGTATTTTTTTTTAATTCAATGCAAATGAAAATACTTCTTAATGAAGTAAGTTAAAATGTGTTTGTTGTCTTTGGGTAGTGAGTTCCAACTGGCAGGGACTAGTTTGAAGAAGGATCTTTCATAGGTGGAGAAAGGAAGCCTATTTAGCTGAAGAGAGTTGGAGTTTTGGAGGTTGTAGGGAGGAGTTTTGGTGGACAATTTGTTGAGAAGAGGAGGACAGTATCTTTGATGTTGAAATGTGAAGGTGATTATGTTAAGGAGTAAACTAGCACTGAGAGCCACTGGTAGATGTTACCTTAATTTGGTATAATGCAGTGGTGTTCTCTTTTGCTGGAAAGGTAAATGAATCTAAGTATTTGGTTTTCTGTGGATTTTAGCTGAGTGATATTATGTGAAGAGCACAGGGTTATGATTGTCAGTCTGCATTCTAATAAAGGAAGCAGTACATTTATAGCAATGGATCATCTGGCTTTGAGAGGAAGCAGATGTGCTGTTTTATTAAATAATTTTAGCTAATACTTTATACGTTTAAGTTTCAGTGTGTTAACAGAAGGTGAGGTGCTGCACAAAAAGAAGTCCTAGATAGTTTTGTTCCTTTGTGCAAGGAAGAGGAGTACCTGGAGGATAAGTAATAGTTATACCTTCTGAATGATGTAGCTTCTGGGGAGTACCAGATAATATTACTGAACTTTTGTTAGTGCTGATATTGAATTTATTTTTGTAAAGCTAATTTCAGGTAGAAATTAAATCACTCCAAAGTCCATTCTTTCCATTTATACATCTTGATTGAAACATTACAGTTTAATAACTTATTATAACAAAAAGATTGCATCAGAAACAATAGAATACAGCAAAAAGAATGCATTAACAAAAATACATGCTTCAAGTCTTATAGCTGCTTAGAATGTTGTGTCTTTCGGCTTTTCCTGGTTAGGGGTCGCCACAGCAGAACTCCGGTCTGCTAATGATTGGCAGTAGATTTTTACATGCCGAGTTGCCGGCCCTGACGCACAACCTCAAGGTATGCCCATTCACGCATGTCTCCACACAGAAGACGCTTTAGCTGAGAATCGAACAGGACAACGTCTTACTGTGAGGCGACAATGCTACCACAGCACCACCACAGCATGCTTAGAATGATTATTAAAAAAAGGAAGATTAACTGATGATTACATACAGAAAACAATACTGCTGTTATGCCCAACTAAGTCATACTAAAAATCAGAATGGATCAATACTCATTCCACTCTTTGCTATCCATGTCTGTGCGTATCATTTGCTCAGTTTTTTTAATGTTTGAGAAAATTAAACACACTGAACAAATCATAATTAGTCCAATGTTTAAAAACAGAGCTTAAGAAATATACTATCCCAGTTCTAATCCCAGCTACTTCTAATCCTTCAGTTTTACACCTGGAATCTGTAATCGCAAAGGGACAAAATTTTAAATCGGGGGGTGGGGGGGTCATAAGGCCCATGCATTTCCCTCAATTACCTTATCCCATAACCAACTAACTTTTGGTCACAGCCTCAAGAAGTGGAGGTGATTGCCCTTTGCGTGGCTGCAATGACAACACTTATCTTCATTCACTATACCTCTTTGAGATAACTAAATTGGTGTCAGATACCATTGATAAAGGACTTTTGGGAAGGCAAACCTTGCTAGTAGTGGCCATCTGTTATCCCCAGTACTACGACAGCTCCTATTCCATTCCTACACTGTAATAGATACCTTAGGCATTGAGTTCCATTTATCCAAATGACCTTGTAACAATTCCTCAGACACATCCATTAATTTGGTGTAAAAAACATGTAACCTAGGTTATTTCTTAGGATTCAAAATTGGGTCGATATCACTACATCAAAACATCACTTCAGTGAATGGTATTTCATTGGAGATGCCATTCATCAAATTCCCCTCATGTGGGGGGCTGCACCCCCTACACCCTCTGCTAATTATACATACCAACTCTGAGATCCCACTACAGTGGGGAAAGAGAAAATTTCCCTATCTTTACTGTACCGCAATCTCAGTATGAGCAGCTCGTTGAATGGCATGTTTGATGTAAGGGCACTGAAAATGCTTGGATAGTAGAATGCAGCTGGAAATACTGTTGCTAGAGAACACTGCATTCAAGATAAGAGTCCTAGATACTATCTAATGTTAACATAGTTTGTGGCATTTGGACCTATAAATCAGAGATAAGTAAATCCTGGTGCTAACCCAATTATTCCACACTAAGTGTTTACTATAAACAACAAGAAGAGGGTGGTACCAGATAAAAGAGATTGTCATTAGGCACGGGCAACACTTTCTAGCAGCTACTGTAAGTATGACACATTGCAAATCATAGCTCTATTCCTCTCAGGTTGTATACCTTGTGGGATGGGATTAAGCTGAAAAATGGGCTTGATCAGTCCTAAATATACCTTGGAGAGGAACCAAATGAGTCTGCTGTTCCGAATGGCCCTTAAGAAGATGAGATTAATGATGACTAATGATGACTTGCCCAATATGTGCAAATATAGGAAAGCCAGCATTAGTTACATCTAGTTCAGGGCCAGTAGGGACAATAATCCCATTCAGTTCCTCTTCAGCTACTATCTAGGTTTGCCTGGTAGGTATAAATCATTTTTCCTGCCTATTCTGGGCTTTTTCCCCTCCCACACAAAAATCAGCAATTAACCTCTGGGCTTTTTTTAATGTAACTAGCAAAAGTAGATTGAGGGAGGTGGCACAATAGGAAAAGAAGCTTGGGCAGGAGAAACATTTTAATCATCTATTCCAGTCTCAGGAAATGTACTGTGATATTTTTCCACTGAAATATCTTTGTCTTCATGGTTTCAGTCACAGGTTTGATATTATAGTCAACCATCTCATACAAGTCAGTACACATGACAATACCTAAGTATGACAGTTTGACAGTTTTAGGGCTTCAATAGTCTCCCTTACCAAAAAAAAAAGGCAACATGTACTTTTTAGATTTATTGATCACTAAAGTAGTCATAGTGAAGAGCAAATACAATGTGTCGAGTATGTCTTGATTTTGTTTAGCTGGGTCATTTAATAGAATAATACAGCCATCAACAAACTACACCACCAATGGGCAGCTCAACTTACCCATCTTTATATATAACAGGCAGAATGATTGGCCCTCAGATATTTATCAAATTACGGTGACTAAAACAATATGAGTGACAGAAGATAAGCCTCACTTCTGAATTAGAGGATATGACAACACCCTATTAGAAAAATCTCTGTCAGTAGGCATGGTATACAATAGTTTTACCCAATCTATAAACTGTTGTAGAAATGAGTAATGTCTCATTACCTCCCAAAGAAAGAACCTCCTAAGTTTGTAGAAGGCTTTATTAAAGTCCAATAAAAAGAGTTCCAAGTCAAACTTTAGTAATTTTTGTGATTCGCCAAAGTTTAAGCCATGTGCACACTGCATCAGGTCCTCCCTGACTGCCCTTAACAAAACCCGAATAATTTTTTTGGATAATTCTAAGGAACAGAGGCTCCATTCTACCCAATAGTGTCTTTGCAAGAACCTTTGGTGCAGTTTGCAAAAGAGAAATGGGTCTGTAGTTGGTAGCTAGTAGTGGGTCTCTATTTGGCTTAAGAAACATTATAACTTTAGCACAGATAGTATTGTCTGGAAGTCTACCTGAGGCAATGGGCCGACAAAAGAACTCCAGAATGGGAGGACCAAGTAATGTCTTCAAAATTATAAAAACTCAGTGGTTAGCCCCTCTATCTCAGGTGACTTTCCTTTGGGAAGACTATTTATAGCATGCTCAATATCAGACAGCGTCAGTGGCTTGATGAGGTCTTCGAACAAATTTAGGGATAGTTCAATGAAAAAGTTATCCATATTAGTATTAGGTGAAGACACAGTGCATATCAAGTGGGCATACTCCTGAGCTAAGATCTGATCTGTATCAAGTTATTGCAGAAGGTATCCTGCTCTGTTTTAAAAGCTATGATATGTGCCGTTTGAGCCTGTTCTTTGCACTTCCATGCCAAAATCTTATTCAAGGTGGTACATGAAGCCCAGTATAACAGTTTTTACCACTCCCATTTTTTCCTGCATGTATGAAAATTGTAAGTTCTTGATTTGGAGTTTAAGGGACTTGATTTGCCACAATACCCCTGAATCCTGACATTCTGACCATTTAAATTTAGCTTTCAGCTTATACAGTGAAGTAGACAAGGAAGCTATACATTAGTGGTGACTGTGTTTGTCATGCGGAGCAGCTATACCCTGTTTACTGAAGTCTCTACACCTAAACTTAAACTTCTGCCACTTAGTGAAAATATGATAAGGGAATTGGTGTTAGAAGCTCAAAATCCTTAATAAGGGAGGATGGATTTCATAACAGTAGGGGATTGAGTTTTCAAAGAGTAACCCACCTGATCAAGGTTTTTGTTGAGTACAATAGGGTCACCATAGAATGGTCAGAAAGGGCATTGGTGTGAAAGTCAGTACCTTTGACCCCCCTGCATTGTGGCCTGATTCACCAACCAATAAGCTAGTCTACTTTCCACCCCAGGCCATAATCGGTATAGTCCAGGATGGAAGAGTGGTTTGTCCTCTGTATGTCTATGAACTGACAACCCTCCACAAATCAATGTACAGCCTTACCGGTATGAGTTAAGCAAACAGTCACACATGGAAAGGTATCAACAGTGAGATGCATAACTATGTAAAAATCCTTACCCACAGTAATACGTCATTTAGCTGGCACAGGGAAATACATAGCTGCCAAAATTAAATAACCACTTCCAGGATGTCTTGACCATAATAACTAGCTGGAATCAAAGTGCTTAGTCTGGTCAACTTTAACAATCAACCATGTACCCTGATCATCACTAGCCCATTCCTTAATATCCCAGCAAAAGGACCAATTAATTAGTAGGGCCACACCATGCTTAGAAAGATGTGATAAGTCCCTACTCTGGGCCAGCAATCAAGAGACTCATTCCTCACCACTGACTCCGATGAGGGACAGTCACTAATAGCAAAGTTGGATTCACAGAGTATTTTCAAATGCAACTCCCTGCACCAAGCACAATTTCCCTAAAGAGCACACAAGGAGCATGGTCCAGATCTGGGGCTGGACTCTCCCTCACTTTCCAAACCCACACAAAACTCTACACTGACCACTTTGGAGCTCTGTGTCCCTGTTCCCAGTAGCTGATGCACACACTTGGATATTTGAGTTTTACACTCACATACACACCTGGGAAAATCTGGCACAAATTTACTAGCTGTGCCCCTTTCTGCCCAGACTCTGAGGTAATCATGCTGCTGAAGGGTACCCAATTATACTGTGTAAAATTAATACCAATACAAATGGTAGGGTGTGACCAAAGCAGCAGGTCTTTCAAGATGTTAAAAGTATTCTCTAAAGGACCAGACACAATGAAAGGTATTAAAATATTTAATGATAAACAAATAGAAAACAGAAGAATACTGAATACAATAAACAACAGAGTTTCAACCACAGAAATATAAAAAAAATACAGTTGAATAGTTTGATAGTTTCTCACAGATGCAGAAAACAGTACTAAACTAGTCTCACTAAATGTCCCTGACTGACTAAAGAAAGTACAGTTGTGTAAAATCTTACCATAATGGTAGATGTCATTGCTTTCACTGCTGCAGTATTCCTTACTAATGGGACTCCCTGCCATGAAGTCCTCCATCCGGACAGTTTACAAAAGATTTCCATTGCTTTAAGGTATGCTGAACATCACCTGCTTACTCCTTGTGTAAGGTAGCGCATAAACGTGATGTTCAGGTGTACCATCCTCAGAACAGATTGCCCCAGTAGGAGCAGCAGTCCAAGGAAACCAAGGAGAATCAACACAGCCAGGAAGGGAAAAAGACCAGGGGGATGGAGGGAGGGAGTGAATACTGCAGCAGTGAAGGCAAGGACATCTACCATTATAGTAAGATTTTACACCACTGTACTATGTCCTTACATTCACCACTGCAGTATTCCTTACTAATGGGAGAGTGCAAAAGCTCAAGAAGAAACCTGGGCGGAGGAAGCAGCAGAGCCCTCAAGAAGCCATGAAGAATGGCATCAGCAAAACCAGCCCTAGCTCTAGAGATACCATCCAACTGGTAATGTTTGGTAAATGTATGCACAGAAGTCCAGGTAGCAGCTTCAAGAATAGAATTAGCATCTAAGCCTTTGAAAAAAGCACCAGAAGAAGCCAGAGTGCTAGTGGAATTAGCCTTAATAGAAAAAGGAAGGCGCTCACCATGAAAAGTGTAATAAAAGGAAATTGCCTTTGAAATCCATGTGGAAATAATTTGCTTGGAAACAGCCAAACCTAAAGACCTAGGATGAAAGGAAACAAATAACTGGTTAGACTTCCTGATAGCTTTAGTTTTAGCCAAATAAAATCTGAGCTGTCTATGCACATCTAAGGTATGTAGCACCCTCTCACTGTCAGATTGTGGAGAAAAAAAAAGGTAGGCAAATTAATAGACTGATTAAGTGACAACTCATTAACCACCTTGGACATCAAAGAAGGATTAGTACACAAGGACACCCTGTCCTCATGAAATATCAAAACAGGTGGGTAAGCCATATAGGCTTTCAGCTCAGACACCCATCTGGCAGAAGTAAGAGCTAACAAAAGAGCTGTCTTCCAAGAACAATGTTGGAAAGAAGCTGAAACAGCAGGTTCAAAAGGAGCGTGAGTCAATTATTCCAGAAAAAAATTAAGATCCCAGGGAGGAGGAACAGGCTTCCTGGGAGGTCAAATGTTAAGGACATCTTTAAGTAACTGCTGAGCCTCAAATCTAGAAGATAATGGGGGAGTTAAAGGCAGGCAAGCAGAAAGAGCTGATAAGTGGGCCTTAATAGAAGAATGGGGCAAGCCAGCATTGAGCAACTCACACAAATAAGAAAGAACCAAAGGGACATACACAGAAAGTGGGTCCTGGTCACGAAAAAGACACCAAATAGAAAACCTCGTCCATTTAGATAAGTAGAAATTCCTAGTAGTAGGTTTCCTGGCCTCCTGCAGGACCTGCAGCATGTCCTCAGAAAAAACTGTGTCTATGAGGAATCAAAACCCTATCACACACAGTGTCAGATGAAGCATGATCAGGTGAGGATGGATGAGAGACCCTCATCTTGTGTGAGGAGATCCACCCTGTGAGGTAACTTGTGATGATTACCCCTGGAGAGATGCAGAAGTACAGGGAATCAGTGCTGTTGCAGCCAAAAGGGACTCACCAACAAGATTTCAGAAGCATCCCATTGAATCTTGAACAGGACTCTCGGAATGAGAGGAAGAGTTGGGAATGCATAAACAAACGTCCACATCCAAGAAAATGAGAGGGCATCCACCTTCCAGACCAGAGAATCTGGGACTCTCACACAAAACATAGGAAGTTCTTTGTTCAAAGGGAAGGCAAAGAGATCTACTTGGAATACCCCACTGGTGAACAGTGTCCAGAAACACATCCCTGTGAAGCATCCATTCATGGGATTGAGTGAAGGACCTGCTCAGATTGTCTGCCACAATGTTCCAATCTGAAGGAATGTAAACTGCCTGAAGAGTCATATGATATTGGATAGCCAGATCCCATACCAGAAATGCCAGCCGGCAAAGATGGTAGGATCTCGTACCCCCCTGTTTGTTGATATACCACATGACTGTGGTATTGCCCATGAATACCTTGAGAGACGCTACAGAGAAGAGAGGTTGAAAGCCCTGAAGAGCCAGCAGAAGAGCCCTCATCTCTTTGATGTTGATGTGCTCCTTCTGTTGACAAGGTGGCCACACTCCCTAAACCTTCAGGGAGCCAACCGTTGCTCTCCATCCCACATCTGAAGTGTCTGTGAACAGTTCCTGAGAGGGAAGTAGAGGCTGAAACGGGAGTCCAAGATTCACAGACAACTGCTGAATCCACCACAGAAGTTTGACCTTGAGACACAGGAGAAGAGGAACAGGAAAGTCTAGAGGATGCGCATGCTGAAGCCACACTGACTTCAGAAACCACTAGAGCTTCCTCATGTGGAGTCTGGCCATAGGAAGCATCAGAATGGTGGAAGCCATGAACCCCAGAGCTCTCAGAAACTCCCTGGCTGAAATGGAGGCCAGGAGAAGAGTTTGAAAGAACGAAATGAGAGTTAATGCCTTTGGAGGATGCAGGGATGCCAGCAGTGGGACAGTTTGAATCCTGCAACCCAGAAAGACATGATCCTGAAAAGGAGTCAGGGAAGACTTGCTAAAGTTTATTGAGAACCCCAGGCTCAGAAGAAGAGAAATGGTAAAATGAAGATTTTGCAAGAGGACCTCTGAAGAAGATGTCTGAATCAGCATGTCATCCAAATAAGGAAGGATTTGGATCCCTTGAAGCCTGCAAAAGGCAGTCACAGGAGCGAGTCATTTGGTGAACACCCTTGGGGCAGTAGAAAGGCCAAAGGGCAAAGTACAGAACTGGAAATGTCAGGAAGCAACAGAGAAATGCAAAAATCTCCTGAAAAGAGGATGGATTGGAATATGGAGATAAGATCCTTGAGGTCCAGAGAAGCCAGAAAGGCCTGAGGGAGCAAGAGAGGAGAAGGAGACTGAAGGGACAACATTCGAAAGGAAGGCACCTTCAGAAAGGTGTTCAGATGGGAGAGGTCTAGAATAGGCTTCTAAGTACCTTTTTTCTGGGCATTGGAAACATTCTTGAATAAAACTCTTTCCTCTTTTGGGACACAGGCACTTCTTGAATAGTACCCTGAGACTAGAGGTTCCAAAGAACCTCTGGGAAAAAAGGAAGCTGTTCCCAAGAAGGTTGAGGAATGCCCATAAAAGGAGGATGAGAAATCCAGACCATGAAGTACCCTTGACAAATGACTGACAAAACCCAAGAATCCTGGGTGATCCCGAGCCAAACAGGAAGAGAAAGAGAAAGGTGAAGAGACAGAGGAATGTGGCTGGGAATGAGTGGATAGTCAGACAGCATGTGGTTTGTCAGGAAAGGAAGGTTTAAGAATCCCTGCAGTCTGAGTGGCTTTAGCAGGAGGAGTCCGTTTATTACTCTTTTTACCTTTAGAAGGAGGGCGAGACTGCCTATGAACAAAGGCTGACTTAGAAGGGTAGTTCCATTGAAATTTATGCACAGGAGAAACAAAGACATGCTTAAGCTCCTGTAAATCCTTCCCCTTGTCCTGAAGAGACTTAAATAAAGCAGCAGCCACTTCACCAAACAAAACAGTATTATCCAGGGGAGCATCCAGTAACTTAGCCTTAATATCATCAGGCAAAGGTTGAAGCTGAAGCCAGGAATATCTCCTCAGAACCAAGTCAGACTCAGCAGCCCTTGAAGAGGCATCTGCAGCATCATAACTACACTTGATAGAATGATGAACTACCTGAGAGGAAGTCCCAAGAAAGGAAAGAACTGAAGATGTACCCTCAGAGTCTGGAAGATCAGAAAGAACCTGACAGGCCTGAGAAAGAGGAGCCAAGACATACCTAGAAATATGGGTCTGATAATTAATAGCCCTAAAAGCCCGGTAGAGGAAGTATAAACCTTCTTACCCAGCCTATCCATGGTCCTACTGTCCTTGTAAAAAGGCAGTAACTTGGATGAAGGAAGCAATTGAGATGGCTTATCAGAGGCTACAGATACCACAGAGGGGTCCGCAGCAGGACATTTAAACAAAATGGAACAATCCTCAGGCACCCTGTAAAACCTGTCAGACTTCCTGTGTGCAGGAGGCAGAGAATCTGGCAGTGGGAAAAACATCCAGTAAAGCAGGCAAGACAGGAGGAATGACTGCAGGTTTAGGACATTCTGTTTGCAGTAACTCATAGTGTCTCTTATGGATATCTGAAACCTGGGCACAATCCCACTTGAAAAAAAGTCCATCATCTTAGAGATCATGTCCCCAAAGGAAATTTCCTCAGAGGGTTATCAAGAGTATGAGAATCCTATCAAGAGTATGAGAATCCTCCTCCTCAGACCCATAGTCTAAAGGAGAAGGAATCTGGGCAGAATAAGCAAGGGAGTCATCATCAGAATCCACCTCAGAAAAATGGAATTCTCTGGGCCATTTAGGGGAAGAGGTGGACCAAGGAGGAGCAGGAACTGAAACCCCTTGAGGAGGCCACAACAACAGTAAAGCATTAAATAACCCCTGAGTAAAGGCCTGCCACTCACTTTGTGGATCCCTAGGAGCAGAAGAGACATAGTTAGTTTTCTGTTTCTTCTTCAAAGGGACAACCATCATGGAAACCTGAGAAGGCCCAGACTCAGGACGGCATTCCCCAACTGCAATAGGAAACTCTTCCTGAAAGAGGAAACTGCAGAACCCCATTAGACCCCTTGGAAATAGTCAACCATGGTTCCCTCTAAACATCCAAAATGGACGCCTGCAAAGGCTCATCGGACGTACTGCCTGCCAAATCCTTACCAGCCTACAACCCAGACACATTAGAAGAATCTGACAAAACAACCAGTTGAGCCTCTGGGTGCATAATAACCTCAGGAGAAACACCCGGCAGAGACTGAACAGCAGAACATTCCGACCCTCCCTTATGCACCTTCTTCCCAGACAGCTGACCCTTAGGGCAGTAAGTACCATCCATAGTACCTGCAGCAAGAACCTTAAGTTGCTGGTTCTCAAGGTAAAAGGAGAGGGAAGAAAGCCTACTATGAAGAGTTTGGGGACAAACACCTGACAAATTGAACAAGACATATGGTTGTGAGCAGCACCAAGACTAAAAGGACACTTATTGTAATGGTCTTGATGGGGAATCAGTCATCCATACTGGCATTTACCCTTCCTGGATGATATCAACTCTAAACAGCACTAAACAAAATGGAAAAAGTAATCAAAAGCCCAACTGGGTACTTATCTGCAACTGTGAAGATTCCAGCAAACAGGAGCAAGCACAAAAAAGCCAATAAACAAAAAACAGCAAAACAAAACGGATGTATGCAACAGACCAGTGGTTGAAACAACTGAGGATGGTACACCTGAACATCACCTTTATGCTCTACCTTACACAAGGAGTAAGGAGGTGACATTCAGCGTACCTTAAAGCAATGGAAATCTTTTGTAAACTGGCCGGATGGAGGGCTTCATGGTAGGGAATCCCATTAGTATGGAATACTGCAGCAGTGAATGTAAGAACATTTACTGTTCCCTGACTAATTACTAAAGCAAGGCAAGCTAATATGTGCTGAGTGATTGTCTTACCACAGCAAAAGCCAGATGATGTCTCTCCTTGTCTGTGTGAGATATATATCTTGTCAGAAATTGTTCCTTTCAATTTCCAAAGCACTGCTGCGAGAGTTCCAAAGAAACAAGATGCTGGTTAGAGGATGACATCACCTCTGGTCACCTGACTTTGGTACAATACACACACAGAGCTTTGGTAAGATCTGTGGCATCATCTGAAAGCTATAACACAATTTCAGACTTTCCACTCTTCCAGGGTACTCTGATAAATATACACATTTGATCAGTTATAACAATACAACCTAATATACATGCATACATTCTTTCTGTGCAGCAGGGCCTACTGTTGATGCATTTTTAACACAAGTAACTTTGCAAATATATTTTAACTCAAACATCTGTACAAATCAGTGTGATAGTCAAATAACATAAAATGCTTTACAAAACTCCAGCTAGCTATGCTGGTATATGTACACAGGTACTGCCCTACTCTCCCTGGCACAGATGGCACTACCTCATAACATCACAGAAGTAATTCAGGATAAAGTCTTGTGCAGATTCAATTTTGCAAAAGTTCACTTAGCTGCCCTCTTTCTAAATGTTATTTGTTCCAGAAAGCCTAGACTAACTCCCTTCTGTGCCAAGGTATCAATAATCCCTATTGTCTTAACAATTGTTGACACCCCTTTTACATTCCATGTAACAAAAACATGTCTGTGATAACCAGCAACATTTTTAATAACTGATTTCTTGTAAGCAATGACTACATCTAGATGAATAGTATTAAAAAAATAATCATCTGCACCAAATCGGTCACCAACAGATAGAGGGAAGGAAATAGCTGTCAAAAAAAGGAACGGTCACTCCAAAAGTGAAAGATAAAGAAACTAGAAAAAAGAACCCTCTAGCAACTGTGCACAGGTCACACATAGGTAAGCTGGAAGCTACTGCCATCTGGCCTGGAGTCCTGTATGCCATGCGACATCCTTCATTATAATACCTCTGTTATCCCTGTCTGACATATCCCATCCCAAAAAGCAATATTTCATAACTAGCAGAAAACATGCAAAATACATTAGCATTAAGCATCTGTAGCCATTAAACCAATATGCAGTGAAACAGTTAATTCCGGCATGAATTAAAAAAAAAAATAATCTCAGAAATGGCATGCAGTACAGCATAGAGTTGCACAGTCATATCATAACCAGACCCAGATATAAATTGTTCAAGTCTTACACAGGCTTGCCTCTAAGTTAAAGTCCACGTTATCTCTCCAAGATTCTTCCAACAGTGTCAATTCCACTGGGAAATTCCAGGTGTCGTGAAAAGCATGTCGTCTTCCAAACTTGCATAATCACCCTGTAAAGTGAGTTTGTTGGGGGGGGGGTCGATGACTCAGGAAGATGGACTGCTCAAGCCTATATTAGTCTTTAGATTACTTCCATCACTTCTCTTGTGGGCTAAGTTCCCTTCCTGACTTTTCTTCTGGCTTTACTGTTTGTGAGGGGGAATTAGAAGCAGACCGGTCCTATTTTGTGACCCATTTGGAAGAGATTTTATTGCAGATGCATATGATGTTGGAAAAGCAAAATTTGTGGACTAGAAACACCTGTCGGCTTCCAACAGGGAATGAAAAATATTAAGTACAGTACCTGTGGAGAGACAAATTGTGTCTGGAAACCAAAGGTTCACTTTGAAACCCCAGTCTCTAAACTTGCACAAGTAAATAACCATCTGCTTTTGTTTAAAATCTGAAGTGGCTTTGTAATCAGATACCAAATGAAGGGCATGCAGTGCCAGTGTTTTCGCTGGCAGCACAAATAATGTCCTTTATGGCATTGACATCCAGATATTGAAATAAAAAATGTCAAAGTATATTTTTATTGTTTAGCTTATTGGCTATGTGATGTACCCTTTCAGTATTTGGAGAGGAAGGAGCTGTAAGCAGTGCACTCAGCTCTTTTCTTATATATTCCAAAGGATTAGTGCCTTCAGTGTTCTTTGACAACCCTGTGATTTGGAAGTTGTTTCACCATGAATGGTTCTCAAGCTGATCTATCTTCAATGCTAACTGCTTCTTGCACTCTAGAAGACTTTAAATTTGGCTGGAGTGTTGTGCCATGATATAGTGCTTTTCAGCCAGTGAATTATGCTTATGGTGCATCACAGTCTCAGTATTACGCAGCTTTCCCTCATGAAAAGCAACAGTCTGCTTAATGGACTGAACATCTTTGGCTATAGTTTTAAGCAATTCTTTAAAGATTCAAGGGTCAAGTGAGTGACCCTAATATCCTTAGTGAGTGCCATGCCATTCTCCACCATGCTATCTTGGAATGTTGTGTGCGTGTGTGTGTGTGTGTGTGTGTGTGTGTGTGTGTGTGTGTGTGTGTGTGTGTGTGTGTGTGTGTGTGTGTGTGTGTGTGTGTGTGTGTGTGTGTGCGTGTGTGTGTAACCACTGCTTCAGCACACTGGAAAAAATTGGCTGAATGCATATCATGTCGACACAGAAATCTTTGCAAAGTTCACTGAATATGGAAGAAAACTGAAATCAATATATTAGTAGTTTTAGGCAATGAACACTCTTAAAGTAAATTGGTAGTTTCTGGAACAAGCGGCCGGAGCCATACTTCTAAGTGTCCTCTTCCATGCTCGATCACACCCCTTCATTTTTGAGAAAGATTTAGTTGGGTTTTTATTGTCCCTGGTAAGCACAAAGTTATCTGAATAAAGAATACAGTTGATGTGTGGGAAGTCCCAGGGAGGATCATTTATGAAGAGAGAAAACAAAAGAACAAGCACAGACCCCCTGAGGAACGGGCCTATATCAGAACATCGAAATCAACAATGTTGAACAATCACATGAGCGAAAAATCACGTCCTCGAAGTTTATTAATTTTGTTCGCAGTTTAGTGAAGATTGGGATTTTTCCCTTTCCTCACTGTAGTGCGATCTCAGAGTAGGAATATATATTTAGCAGGGGGTGTGTGGGGGCACAGCCTCCCACAATACCATTGTTGAGTACGTGAATATTTGCTCATGTGAGCATTTGATGTTGTCAGTTTCGATGTTCTGATATAGATGCTGAGGAACACCTGTGCTTGATGTTCCAGAGATATGACTTGGTTCAAGGAGGGTAAGGGTGTGATTGAAGAGATAGCTTCTGACCCATCAGAGGGCATCTGTGGCAAAACCTGTCTCATTAAGTTTATGAGAAAGAGGGAATGGTCAAAAGTGTTGAAGGCCTTTTTAAGAACAGAGAATATATTGGCCCAGTCATTTTATCTTGGTCCATACTAATGACTGTTTGATCTACATGTGAGAAAATTGCTGCAGTAGTACAGTAATTGGATCAAAATCTGTGCTACTATTTCTGAAGGTATCATACCTTGAATTCTAATCCTGAATTTGATTACAAATGATCGTTTCAAGAATTTTAGTGAGGGGGCAAAGATTAGAAAGGTTGAAAATTATCAGTGGAAGGGGTGAATTCTTTTTATGGGGATATGACAAGTGCATGTTTAAATCTGTGGGTAAGGTTTTACTTGAGAGTATTGAGTTCAACAGAAATGCAAGTGGATAGCTAGTAGTCTGAAAATATCAGGATGGGTAGTACAGAAGAACGGTTGATTGGAACAGTCAATGCTTTCTAGCAGTTCTAGGGAATAATGTAGTTGTTGCACAAGGGGGATGCTGGTGTTATCTATCAGTTCAGCGAGGAGTTATGGGCTAATGAGTTCTGAGCTTGATTTGTGAAAAAGACAAAAAGAAGCAAGATTCTTCTTGACTTCACAAAATTTCTTGAGATGACCCAGAGTAGTGTTTTGAAGAGTTCTGCAATACTCAGTTTTAGCATTATTAGTAGGAAGTCTAGTTTCCTTTTTGAGCCTATATTATGTATTCTACTTGTCTAAATTAGAAGGGTCAGCTTTCCAGTCAAACCATGAATTGCCCAGGCCATGACATGGTAGCTTCATCCAACTTTTCTCCTTATACAAATAATTTACAGACAGTATTCATTGCATATTTAGAGCATGTATACATTATGTGTTGGCTGTAATACTGGAATATATCACTGTAGTAGCAGGGTCATGCTTTACTCTTTCCATCTTGAGAGCAGTTAACATCACTTATCTGCACAAGTAGGGAGCATTATTAATGAAAAGTGAAGAGAGAGAGACATGGTAGCATTTGCAAAACAATATGCCTTTCAGTGGAATCCTTCCATTAAACCACAGTGCATTTTGGGTTATATAAAATGTCTTGTGCACTGAATAATAAATATGCTCTTGGACTTAATCTAATATTTATTAATTGTAGTAACTTTTCTGTAACAAAACAGCCTCTTTTTTGCTGGCAATGTAATTTTCATTTCTTAACAGCCACCTGAGCCAGCAATTTTGTGATTAAATCCAAGGCCTTATCTATTATTTAATAAGTGTTAGAGTTTAGCTATCATAACTATCCTTATCTGATATTATTTCCTGGTCATGTTAGGGTTGCCAATTCTGTTTCTTATAACATTTAGGTATTTTAGATTAGGTCAGGTTGTCTACTGTGCATAACCCATAGTCAGTGAATGCCTGGGTAGAAAGACCCATGTAAAACTGATTTGACATGTATAGCATAGGTGATTAACTGCAGTAACATTTGATATTATACATGCTAAGACTCTGTATTCTCCTGTTACTTCTCCCAAAGGTAGAGAAAGTAGTTGCTGATGTCTGTTGTGTGGCAGTTGGCACAGAGGATTAAGGCTGTGAGCTGTAGTTCATGGGGTACAGCATTTGATTCCCTCTGATTTCATTTGTCGACTGTGTAACATTGAGCAGGTCACTTAAGCAGGCAGTGCTTGAGAGCACCTCACTGGTCCCCTGAAGTGCAAACCTAGTAACTACCTGTGTCCTGGGTTAGTGAAAAATAATATGGATAAGATGGATTATGTTAATATTACACGGACAAATTCTAAATACATATTTTAGAACTAATACATCAGTTAATTAGTAACAAGAACAAAGGTCACACCACACTAATTAGTGGATAACTGCAGTTACAGTAGAGCAGAACAAATCATAATGTCAAACACTTCAGTAATCCCCTGTAGCTTATCATTTCTCTTGTGAATTCAATATGTGTTAATCTTCAGTCATTACCAGTACATATTATTTTACATTTGAACAAATTTATTGAAGTATTGCATCAAAGTAATTTGTCACTGGTACAGGTTTTCATAAAATGTCCATAAAATTAGTGTTATAAGCATCAAGTAAATGGATATATCAACAACGACTATAATGATCCTTATTCATCCATCATTTGGTCACCACCTTACCTGCGCAGTCTACGAATGCTGACCAAAGACTTTTACCACACCTGAAATATCCTAGGGGATGCTGTCCTTAAGAGCAGTGAGTCTCTTAGAAGGATGCAAAGGTGCTTTTCTGTCTTTATCTCATGATCATCTACTAAGAATGTGCATACCATCTTGTGGTTTAGATTAACATTTCTCTAATGGTGAGCACAGCCTTCCTGGAAAGACCTGGAACTGTTTCAGGGGAAGCCCAAGCAAGTCTGAAAATGCTGTGAACTTAAAGCATTATCTAACGGGTATTGTTTTTATGCAGAATCAGAATAAATGTAGGATAACAAGTCAATGCCTACCTGCAGCTGATTGCAGATTACTAGTAAAAGATGAATGCACTTATCCAGATATTGATTATTTCAGGACTTTGTGCACTGAGGATGATCTGCATCTGTACAGTGCAGTGCAGCATATGATTTTCTGAGTGAGAAAGTCCAAACCATGTTTCTGATCTGTAGTAGGGTCTTAGGGGATTCCTCTGTGATTTGAGGGAAGCTCAGTGTGACAGAGTCTAAAAACCTGTGCTTTAGACCTTTGTTCACATGCCCTATGAACAAAATATTCAAAATTGTTTCTCTGAAATACCACTGGAGACAGGATCGCACTGCCAGGCATGATGCACAGCTTCATTTGTATCTCTCAAATGCACCTAGGGATCACAGCTACACTTATGAACTGATACATCACAAGTGTTCAACCTGACATGTTTAAGCACTGTATGTTTTGAATATGTTGCTTTCTACAAATTCACTGAAGAAATAGAAGATGGAAGTCCTTGATTTTTTTTGTACAAGACCATGATGCATGTACCTTTTTGCTACATAATGATCTCTGAACCCACTTGTCTTGTAATTCTAATGATCTTTTAAAAAAACATACAAAGTATGAGTGTCTGTGTATGCCTCTGTGTGCATCTGTGTGTGTTAGAGAGAGAGAGAGGTGGAGGTATATGGTAATTTTGGATAAATGCCTATTCATGATCTTATGATGACAATTTGCTCCATTCTTCATGGGATGTTTGTTACTTTTTTGGGAGATTTTTGGATGTCTGTGAAAATGGAGTTCTGTATGTTGCAATCCAGTTAGTATTAATACAATGCAAAACAGAACAGTCAGGTCCATAGTGCAGAGGAATAAAACTCAGAGTTCACCCCAAGGAAATCAAGTTCAGAGAGTAGCTCGAGCAACAGAACAGTCAGCTCCATAGTGCAGAGGATAAAACTCAGAGTACACCCCAGGGGAATCAAGTTCAGCAAGAAGCTCAAGCCTCTGCTGGAACTATTGTGGGAATGAAGAAGAGTGATGAGGCGGAAGCCTGCTTGCTTTTTCTTGGGGGGCAATATATAGTGGTGAGGTACTGACACCACTTGTGATACTTGTGCTGTTCCAGTAAACCCATGTGGTAGCATAGAGGAAGGGGTGATTGAGGGATGCTTCACAACAGAGAAGGAGCTGCCCCCCCCCTCACACTGCCACTGCATATCTCCTCTCTGATGTCAGTCCAGCATGTCAGGAGAGGTGTGGGACTGCATAAAATAAGAAGAAGCTAACCCATCCACCATGAGCAACAGTGCGGTCACTCAGTCCACTGCCATTCTGCAGATACCATTTAATAAGTTTCCCCAGACTATGGTGGATAACAAATGTCAGTCAAAAAAGTATACAAAACATGTCATATAGGGTAAGAGTATGGCCTTAAAGAGAGCTACACTGCTGCAGAAAATCAAAAAGATCAAAAGCCCAATATACCTCTTAATTGTTTATGATTTAGGTTTGGTGTTATAATTTCTGACCATATATTTTGCATTGTTCCTCATAAATTTAATGGTTTTCCTTATTAAAATTGATAAGCTCAATGGTATATATTGTTAAACAAAAGAAATAAGCAAAAAAAGTTTCTTTATCTGTAACTAAATAGAGTTTAACAGCTAAAGCTTTTCTAATAAAAAAAATAAAAATATGCTTTTCTTTTGGGTCTTCTGCTATGATTTTTATTGTTTAGAGGTTGAGAGGTACCAAATGGCTGAGTCATAGCAAAAAAGTCAGTTGGAAGCCTTTTACTATATGCAGTTAGTTTCTTTTTTGTATATATATATATATATATATATATATATATATATATATATATATATATATATATATATATATATATATATATATATATAATGGATTAATATTAGTCAGGCACAGATATAATCTCTGTATATCTGTATGCTTAAGAAGTCTGATGTATGTCCATATTGACTAAGATTACTTATGACTGACATACTTGCACCCATACATGTTTCCATGTGACTGAATTGTTTCAGTATTGCTGACATCACTGAAAGAAGCAGCAAATAGCTGATATATCCTTTTTCTTTACCAGTATTACCTTTTTCTGGGCTGTTGGATTAACTGCACTGTCCTTTGTAACAGAAAAGAAGTGTGGACTTCTGGACCGATGCTGGGTTACAGGTTAGTAGATTTTGTTCTGGTCATATCCCACCTTACATTTTTTCTTTGTACCCATTCAGTATTTAACATGTACCATGTCACCCAGTAGTGACATTAGACATTTATACTGGACCTTGTGTGTCATTTTGCCTCGTGTCCTGATGAGGTCCCTAATATTTGCTGAATGGTACAAATAATTTGGAGCTGATTAACATTTGCTTGGCTTCTTCCTATGCTGTTTGCCTTCTACACTTTATGACCACTTGAAACATACTGCTGTCACCAGTTCAGACTGTTTGCTCTTGTACCTCATGTGAATGAATGAATCTCTCCAGACAAAGAGATGTTATTTTTAAGTATCAAGATTGTTTCTCTCTTCTTCATCTTTTAAGGCTGGCCCTAGTGACTAAAATGTCTGTATCACAAAACTTGCCATTTACATCTACACATTTTAGGGTTAGTAGAAGTACAACCAAGTTATGCAACCTCGAACAGTAGGGGAAGTGTTTGTGGGGATACATTTCAAATATATGGTGTATTAAAATATTTGGAAACATTGATTTGTTCCATTATACCTTTGAGATAGTACATTTAAAAGAAATGTAATTCTTTTGAATGTTCTAATTGATTTTGCCTTTCTGAAAAATTAACAGAAATATTGAGCTTTTCAAATGTAATGACTAGTATCCGCTGTAATTGTCAGAAATGTTCCTGTCATTCCCACTGTAGGCAGGTTTCTATTTATTTCAGTTATTTCTGACTCTAATAAGAAATACCAGTAGGCAGAATCCTGTGATTTACTTAAGTTTAAAGTAACAATACTAGCACTGTTTTTCTTCTGTGGAAATGTCACCAACTAAATCTAAAACACATCTAAGGATGTTCACTTAAGGGAAAGAAAACCTTACCAGAACCAGTGATACAAAGTTTTGAAGTACACCATACACAGAGCTCCATACTGAAGTGTGCCTAACAGTCTTTTTCTTTTCTGCATTACTGTTTTTTAAGTTCATTTTAAACTTTTCACAGACTTACTGTCCACCCCATTTTAATTACTGTGATTTACATTATTTCACTTTAAATGTTTCATCAAATTGTTTCAAAAGTGACTTTATATTTGCAACCAGACTGAGGAAACTATGAACCAGTTTGAATGTCACTAAATATATTTCTATGCATCTTCTCTGGTGGAGGATTTAAACCATTGTGTTTTCACATGCTTTCACGCAAGTATGTATTGTTGTGAATATGGAAATCTGTGGTGAAGGGCACAGACATCTTTACTGTGGCACATACATTCTGAGTTTCCAGCTGATAATTTAATTAAATGTATGTATGAATATAATAGTATGTTTTTCATTGGAACAGATATTAAATGTAGTTCCACTGGTATGCAGTGATGTACCGGATTGTTGTCAGTTCTGAATGGCTTCTTTAGTGGACAGACCTGCTTGATTGTACTGCCGGTGCTCTACGTGGCCCTGAAGTATTGTATGTTCTGTGTGTCTTTACCAAGGCCAGTAATGGGCACTTTGTTTTTTCACTCAAGCAAGAAGCACATCTTTACATGAGAACTGTCCCATTTTTGGAAGAGTCTATAAAATTATGATGGACTGGGGTGTAAAACCTTCCAAGCCAAAAATCTCAAAAATGGTAGTTACAAGAATTCCACACGTGTGGAAACTGGATGAATCAGGAAGTTGAGTTTTCAGTCTGTGACAGCCTGAGGAGCTTATTAAGAAATGGAAAATTTTTTTGTGTGAGGAAGCGGTTCACCATTTTACAAAGCATCACTGCAGGAAATGGTAAAAGGTTTAACTCAAAAAATTGATATTGTTGATTTAATACATAAGCCAGATGACCTGCATCTCATGAGAAAACGTAAGATGCTACTCCTAGAAATGTGACATTGTTGAGTTAACAGCTAAAATGCAGGTCAGAGATTACCAGCTTTAAAATGAGGCTATTCCCTATATATTCTGAGATGGTGGCTCATAGTTATACAGATGAGCAGTGTGCAGTTATGCAATGGTGCACTATAGTATGAACTTATGCAAGCTGCAGACACCTGCAAAGTGTGATTCATAAACATATGCTGTGACTATGTGAAACCCTTGCAAAGTCACAGTGATGGTCATATGCAAAGGAGTGTATAATGACATCTTAATGAAAAAATGTATATAAATGATGCCTTAATGGTATGATACTGAAACACCTTTCCTGGCTTTTTTAATTCACTATTAGCTATGCACATGTGTATTGGGCACATAGGTTATAAAAAAGCAACCACTGCCAATTCAAGTAATTTTACAGTCATCAAAAATGCTTGACCATATGGAACATAACAAAGATGCCAAATGGAAAGAAGTAAAAGAAACAGTAAGAAGTTCAACTGTACAGGATATGAAAAGTAACGGCCAGAGAAATTGAGGCAAAATTAAGAAAAGCTCCTAACTGGAAACCCCAGGCCCAGATGCAGTACCTAACTTCTGGTTAAATGTATTAGCATTGTTACAAAAAGATTTAGCCCTAAGTAAGAAGTACTTATATGTGCAGCCTGAACAGACACCAGCCTGGCTAACAGCAGGAAAAAACGAAACTTGTCCTTAAGTGTGAATCAGCAAGCTATCCTAAAAACTATAGACCAATTGCTTGCCTTCCAACCATGTATAAACTATACACTGGAACTGATGCCAACAGAGTTTATTGTTAAAAGAAAACTCAATCATGGCAGTAGAACAAAAGGGTAATAAAATAAAGTGTTATGGAACAAAGGATCATTTTAGTTAAATAAATTCATAATGGAGAACTGCAAAAACGAGAAGAATCTGACTATGGCATGGGCAGACTACAAAAAAGCATGTGACAGCATCCCACATGCATGGATAAAGGAGTGCTTACAGATGTATAAGATATGCCATTTATTCATCAATTACATTACAGAGAACATGAAACAGTGGTAGACTACTTTGCAGCTAAATGATGATAGAGAGCAAATTATTATTCCAGTAATAAAAATCCAAAGGGGGATATTCCAGGGTGACTGTCACCGCTGCTGTTTTGTCTTGCACTTTACCCATTAAGCTGTCTATTTAACAGATTAGGTCATGGCTACGATCTGGCTCCCAGAAAACAGCAAAGTGTAAAGACCTCACATCTTCTTTTTGTGGATGATTTAAAGCTATAGTTCATAGTTCATCAGATAAGGAACTGAAAGCACAACTGCAAGTGGTCAAAACGTTCACAGATGATACAAGAATATCATTTGGGCTGGATAAATGTTCAAAAGCAACCTTTAATGCAGGAAAGCTGGAGCACCAAGAAAATATCCTGGGACAGGAATGTGATATAAAGGAACTTGAGCAGGATGGAGTGTATAAATGTCTGGGAAGTGATGAAGCATTGATAATTAAACATGAACAAAACATAATAAAGAATATTTCAGAAGACTTAATTTAATACTGACAACTAGGAACAAAGTCCTAACAATAAACCAATTTGTTTTTCCAGTTCTAACCTACAGTTTTGGGGTGAATGACTCCAATAGTTATAGGGTCAGTTGGACAGGAAAACAAGGAAATGCTTCATGCTTATCAAGTGATTATAAAAATCAATTCTGCAGGAGGTATGGGCCTCCTTGAAATTGATTACATGTATAATTCTTCAATCATAGGGCTGCATTCAAATCTGCTGACCTCACAAGATCCAGACATAAGGAAAATTTTAAAACACGAAGAGAACAAGTGTAAGATGCACTCCCCACTTAGTTTAGCAGAAGCATATTGCTGTCAAGCAGGAATGAAGATCAAACCAGAAGACAAAAATCAAGCAGCAACTGAATGTGCCAAAAAATAAAAGAAATAATATAAGGTGAGGGATCAGATGAGATGGCAAAAAATGTGGAAAAGGCATAAATATAGTTGCAAGTATAGAAAACTCCTGGAACAACCTCATGTCGATCAGTTGCTGAGGCAGGAATGGTTAAGGACAGGTGCATTTAAACCAAAAGATGAAAGGTTAATATTGATGGCTCAGGATAGTGGACTATGTGCACATTTACAAACTGATCATGTGGGAGAAAGAGACAAATGCAGGTTTTGTAAAACAAATTTAGAAACAGTCACACATCTTGTTGCTGGGTATGATATACTAATAGCAAAATGGCCTATATATTGAAAAGAATAATAATGTGACAAGACTGTTGCACTGGGGATTGTGCAGACATTACAATACTGAAGTAGCTGAGAAACATTCCAAACATGAGCCACAAAGCATTATAGAGAATGATGAAGTTTATATGACATGGGATAACTCATTACCAACAGTTCAAAAATAGATGCAAGAAAACTTGATGTAGTAGTCTATGAAAAGAAGGCAAAAGTAGCGCTGTTCATTGAAATTGCTATACCCAGTGATTAAAGTGTCTTACGTGCAAAAAGATGTAAAGTCCCAAAATACCAGGATTTGCAGGGAAAATCATGGGCAATGTGGAAGAAGGATATCCAGACAGTTCCAATAGCAGTAAAAGCAATGGGTCTCACAAAAAAGAACGTACAGTTGTATTTAGATATTCTACCGATATTTGTTACTCTGTATGAACTAGGAGTTAATTCTGGGCACATTGCAGGTGTTGAGAACAGCACTTTTGACTAACATCAAAGACTGAAACAATGCTAATTTCATGAACTTTTATCATACATTGAATTAGGAATGGCATACATTCCTGTTATAGAATTAGAAACCCAAAAGACTTGGAGAAATTAAATTCAGAGAACCCATCTATATCAGACTATCAGAGCACTAACCTGTACTTGAACAATTTCTTAGCATATTTGTTATTGTATGGACAATGCCTTATCTGTCGTTGAGGATGTCTTCAGCTAGCACTCCAATGGTCAGGCCACTCAAGTGGGTATTTGAACCTAAGACACCTAGCAACAGTGAAAAAAGTCAAATTCTACCAATGTACTGCATATGTAAATGTGTATTGGAACATGTGCCTGTGTCACATATCTGACAGATATCTCTACTAAACAGTTTCAGTGCAGGAGCACATCTGCAGTGGGAAATATTATGTTGTATAAGGATAGTTAAAAAAGTGAGAAATGTGTTTTGAAACACAGCTAACATATAACTGTGACAATCACCATCTGGCCAAGGATGAAGCCAGGCAAAATTTAAATACTCGGGTGACACTCTTTTTGGTAAGCCAAGGTACTAGTACGCAAATCCAGATTTACCACCAAGTGAGAGATGATTTCCACCATTGTCTGCCTCCTGCATTGTATATACCACCATCACTGCACCACATAGTAATGAAAATCTAAAAATATAGTTGAAAATGTACAGAAATAGAATTCTTCTTCAGCTCTGGCTACCATTCTTACAAATTCATAATTGTAGACATTCCTTAGTTCAAACTAATATTATCAGATCTTTGTAAAATGGCACAGACTGGATTGTTGGGTCCTTGCTGTTTGGTTTGGCTTTGTATGTGGAACTTTCTGTCTATGAACATTCCATGCATACAGTGCCACCAGAGTGATATAGTGGCGGAACCGAAATTCAAAACAGACAGAAAAAATGCGTATTGCTTATCAACAGAAGAAGAAGGAGAAGCAGAGGAAAAGCTGATTTTAGCATTCATTTTTATTTCCAAAAGTCTTCTGTGACAAAACATTCCCTTCACCATACCTCGTGCTGCTGCTGTACAATGTAGTATTAAAATGCAAACAGTTGTTAATAGTATTATTATTTCAGGGAAAATGACTTCAGACCTGGGGCCATAACATTTATGTATTTATTTATTTATTTATTTATTTATTTATTTATTTCACTTTTCAGTAATTGCCTAGGCCAGTAAGTAAGTTATACAAATGAGTCAAACAACATACAATACTTTATGCTTAAATATTTACACATAGCTAATGTACATGGTTTGCATTCATTTTCAACATGATGACTCCATTTGAAAACAACATAACATGAACAATTTCCACTAAACAATAATAGAAAAGCATAATATTATTGTACATATATCTTATGCTACCACCTGGTTACCTTGGGAACTGGCTAATTAGATCATTCAGTTATTCAACAATTGAAATAATAAGAAACAAATCAGCCTCCAGATGTGCGATGAAGCAACACGTGACTGGATTATCTATCATCATAAAAACAATAGCATTGATAGATTTGTTTTGGGTTCCTTCTGAACTTAATGACCCCTTAATAAGTCGAAATCTTGAAGAAAATAGCTACAAGCCACTGGGGTAAACTTGGAGTGTTTTTTCCTCAAAAGCTCAGCGTGAAACTAATCAGTGCAGCTCTGTTGCTCCAAGATGGTTCCATATGAGGTCATATGGCTGAGTTCTGAAAATACATTTTTTTACTGAGAGACGATAGTATCCTAAATTCAAAAGTTGAAAGGTAAGAGATTTGAGTAAAAGGGTGTCCCTTACTGTAACTGGCATCCAATCAGATTTTGAGACAGACAGGTACTACTGATCTATCTGTCAGATGACTCAGAAGATCTTGGGGGCATTCAGGAAGAGTCATACTGCAGCCACACTGTGAGGAATTGTATACATGATGTAGAATGATATAGCCTGGCAAGGCCTAAGCAATCATAAGTGCCAACACAGTGGGACATACCTGTGATACTACTATATAATGACGCCTCACAGTCACAAAATTGGCAGTCTATGTGCAACCAAGTGAACTGTGCTATGAAGAGTCATGTGGCCACAGGATATCAGCATGCAGGTAGCATGCCTGATGTGATACAACTCACACAAGTATTGAAGCACCACATACCTACAATATGGACACATCTGAGAGCCTGTACATGGACTACACAGCAAAGACAGCCAACTGCTTTTATTTTAGCAAGCAGAGGAATACAGAGAAGACCAATGGGAAAGAAGAGCAGAGTGGGGGAGGAAGGGTTCACATTTTTATGGGGGGTAGGTATACTTTATTTGTTTGTTTATTTATTTTTGAAGAGGAGTACAATGGAAAGGAAGTATGGGGAATTCCTTGGTTGGAAGGAGGACATAGGGAAGACGACAGAGTTAGATACACAGAAATAAAGCACAAAGACCACCAGGGGGAAGTAGTGACACAGAAGGGACACTGCAGTAGAGATTAACAGGCAGGCAGACAGACAGAGAGGGAACAACTGGTGGTGAGGAGGAGAGGACTACAAACATGGAGGGGGGTGAATAATACATGAGGAAGAGGAACACTGGGAGGAAGGATAGGGTGAAGTGAGGATGCCTGCCAAGCTGCCCCAGAGGGGAACACTTCCAGAAGTCAATTACTTCAATGACTGACATTAGGAGCAGACTCAGCTGTTAGTGGCCTGATGGCTGGGGTCAGCCAGTTACATGATTCTACCAGCCACATGAAGAGGTGGTCCAGAGTGTCAATATGGGCATCAAGCCTCCAGTCCTCACATGCTAACTAACCTTGAGGTGGGTGAGGACCTTTCAATGAAAACTCTAATGAGGAGCCTATGCCACTCACCAGAGAAGTAGCAACAGTGGCCATGCATAGACAAAGAAGTATGGGTTGGACTGCACAAACTTTGCTGCAGTGGTTCAGTTGTGGTACATAGTAGATGGAATGGGGTGGGGGAGGCAGACCTTTTAAATGATACAGGATATGGATGCATGCTGGAGTATACATTGGTGTTAGTTTGTTGGACACAGGCCAAGCCTAGACAGATGACAGGGCACATGTTACAACAGTCTGTTTCCACACTATTCATAATGGGCTGCTGTGGGAATGTGGTTTTTAATAGTGGAGTAGGGCTGGCTTGAAACTTATTGATGCCACCATTGCCACACGGTATGGGAGTGGTACAGCTGATGCTGCACATATCTGTGCCCAGGAACTGACCACAAGTGTATATATGTCCTTGTACAGAAACATAAATGGCAATGAAGCAGTGTAAGTGACTACAGAAGTTCTGTCTGACAGAGACCAAGGAGTTACTGTAGCCTCCCACTGAGCATGGCTGGATGATTTTCAGCACTGAAAAGATTGATCAGCTCTTCCAGGAACATGTGTGCCAGGAACTGGTTGTAGATGCCAACACTAGAGGTGGCCACAACAAATCAGCACAACATATCTGTTGCAGGGTCCCCAATATGATATTGCATCCCCACACAAAGACAAAGGCTACTGCATAGGAAAAATGGCCACAGATGGAGGTTCACAATCACAGACCATCTGCACTGACATGGAGAGTTTCTGATATCCCTGTCTAAGAAAAGCAAAAGATCTTTGATACCCAGCAGAGGCCTGGTTGTAGGGGCTGAATGGCATGCACCATCACATGTCTCTAATAGGGATTCATCCTCCTTGCATACCACTGGCCTATATACCCTTACCACAGCAGTTGTACTAATATGATGTTATGCCTCATCACATTCATTTCCTTCAGGATGTTAAATTCCTCAAGCTCTTCACTACAGGCACTCCAGGGATGCTGGCAAGGTAGCCTACACCACAAGGTAGTTTGTCTTCATTCTGTTCATTTGCAGTTTGCTGTACCATTGAAGAACTAAGATGTAGGATTGTCACATATTAGCAGTTTTACACACGGGTGTCTGTCCATCTGCCTTCACAAGTACTATGGTCATGGGTCTTCTTCTATGACACAGGATATGCTTGATGTGAGTGAAACAATGGAGCCTAATAATAATATAGTCCTAACTTTGGCAGAGACTGAGGATACAGTGCTACTGACAGAAGTGGTAAATGAGAAGTGTACACTACCATCCCAAATCCATTGACACAGCTGTGTTGCTTTTAGACCCCATGCCTACCTCTCCGATGGGCATGAAGAAGGCATCATGCCAAACTACTCATCACCTGGTCAAATACAGGGAGTGGGCAGTGGTACCACCACAGATCATGGATACAAAGTGGCAGGCTTGTGGCCCTTAATGTCATGTGACACTTACCATATTACCTGATGGCTGCAGAAGGCACCTATAGGCAAGGATGGTCAATGCTAAACATACTTTATTCTAAAGAGGGACTGGAATTCCATGCATCCCATAGGATTCTTTGTGAGTATGGCACATGCCTAGAGTTGCCACTAAAAAGTGAAAATTTGACAAGTGGGCTTACCCAGCAAACAAAATATTAATAGTGTTTTGCTGGAGCTTTTCTTTCTGGACCTCTGCTGATATGGGCCTGAAAATGATGGCTACCCTGGGTGCATACCTCTCAGCCTTTAATCAACAGAATCAGGGACAAAGGCAAAATGTAATGGGGGGCAAAGGTCTAAATTGCCAGACAGATTTTAAATAATGCTCTTATCGACTTAGAAAGTTGCTTGAATAACAGGTTTTGTATTAACATGCATTTTATGAAGGGTATGAAGTATGTAACTCAAATGTGTGTCATTATTTAGTGGATTGCAATCTTTAATTATTTGCCATTGAACCACAAATTTTATGAGGGATGCAACAAAAATATAAGGCAAAAATCGGATATTCTGTGAACTTCTGGACACTTGAGAGGCATGCCCAGCACAAGCTGTCAGGGACAGTGCAATTGTTGGTGTGGGGGTGCAGTACCTGCTTCAAAATTGAAAGATTGTAATGCATCTTCAGTCATGGCTGAAGCACCTAAGATGTCTGTGCAGGATATTTTCACAGTTGTTCTCTGTAGTTCACTTCCTCCCTGCCTCCCCTTGCCATTTCTGTGCATGTGTGTGTGCACAGTGCAGGAAGGTTTGTTTAGCAGGGAATGCTGGAATAGAACTAACTGAAACAGCAGTGAATTGTGTCTGGAATGGACCAGCATTCAGGCAGATGTACCACGATCAACTAACCTTTAGCCATCTGGACTCACCAGGCATTTGAAATTGCTTATTGGAAGCTGTAGCTTTCTGATGGTCAGGGTTCATAGGAGAAACACAGTTGTTGTTTGCAGTGCATCTTGATCCTGAGGTGGCATTTGACAGACCTAGATAGGGAAAGATGTGGAAACTAGTAAAAAGTAGTATGGAAGATGTGATAAATATAATTTCAGCCCTACATTAAAATAATTGTGCAAAACTCCATATAACAACAAAGGGAATGTTAACAAGATATTTTCAAATTACACAATGAAAGAGACAGGATAACCATGGTTATTTTTAACATATAAGACTGAAATAACAGGGAAACATCTCAAATAATTGGAGCCATGATTGTGAGACCTGGACTATAAATAAAGGTGTGGGCTGAAAAATCAATGCTTCTGCTTGGTGTAAGAGAAAACTTTTTGGGTTCCATGTACTGCCATTACTCACTACTTGAGGAAATAAGTCTGAACTAATCACTGGAAGGCATTATAGTAAAACTAAAACTCAGATACCCTGGCCACATAATGCAAAGACAGGATCCACATGAAAAGATGATGATAATTGGAAATATTGATAAGAAACATATATGGGAATGGCAGATTAAGGTGGATGGACAGCATTACCTAAGTAATGAGTATTAATCTGACTTTGTGCTAAAGTCCTTAAGGTTATGAAGAGTCAGATTTGACTAAATGAATAGACAATAAAATGCCAAAACTTAAAAAATTAAATGCCCAGTAATTGTTTATGTGGGTAACTTAGCCATTCATGCATTGACTACATGAATAATGAGAGAGCAAATACCTAACACAGAAAAGTCTATGTCACAATAAATGTAAAAGATAAATATATACAAGAACAAATTAATGATTCATACTAGAAGAATAAGAAATTTGTAGAGCATAACCTGTATTTACTGTACATCTATTATTCATAGTGATGCTGCTGATGGTCCTACATTAAGGCAGGTTAATACATTGAGGATTCTTTTCACATATGTAAGAAATATTAATATGTTTTGTCATACAATTAAAAGGAATTTGGAAGATCTTAACTATGGACCTTGAGATAGAATATGCTGCTGGGGACATCCATATTTCACTTTGAAAACTAAATCTAATCTTAAAAAGCAGCCATGCTATAAGCATTACCTTGCTCCAGCACTGAAGTCAAAAAGGACAAGCATCTACCCTTGTAGGGATTGTAATTATTGTGGTGATATTTTAGGACAAAATATCTTTGTAAATGCTTTCTCATACATGAAATATAAGATAATTGGGTATACAAGCTGTAATACACAACATTTAATATATGAAGTTAAATGTATGCAATGCCCTAGATTTTATATTGGCAAAACAAATAGAAATGTCAAAGAAAGAATTTATGAACATCTATACAATATTAGGAAAGAAACTTCTCCTAATGCTTTAGCAAAGCACATATACAGGAATGGACATGGTATAATTTTCAGTTTATGATGCTACAAGTTATACATGACAGTTTGTGAGGTGGTAACATAGAGAATGCTACAGAAAACATTGAATATGAATGGATTAGCAAAGTTAATGCTGTATTTTAGAACCTGATTTGGGGGCGTGGCCAAGATGAGCTCTGAATAGCTGCAGATTCTATCAGCTCCACCAAGACAACTACTTAACCAAGGCATTTGTGTCTTGTAACTTACAAACTGGAATATTTTCTTATCAGTCTTGTTTAAGGACAACATCCTCTACAATAATATCTTAAAAAAAACTGAATTGGACAAATTTTCCTGTCAAAAATCACTTGAAAATATTCTACTCATCTTAAAACATCAGTATGAGCTTCTTAAAAACCAGCAGCCAGGAATCCATCATCACAAAGTAAATTCAAACATTATTGACAAATATGCATGACTTAACAATCAAAATAGACAAAAATAGACTCAAAAATATAAAATTTTCATAGAAAATTGCTCAAAGCAGGTGGACTTACTACAACAAAATAAACACATTACTGGTATAGAGGAAGCACTTAATGATATGGACTCCAGAATAAAGGAAAGTGAAAACACTATAGAATTTCTACTTAAATAAAATACTCTTTTTCAAACCAAAATTAGGATTATTGGGCTACCAGAAAACATTGAGGGCAACAACATGGTAAGCTTTTTAACTTCATGGCTACCAAAAACACTTCACTTACCAGAAGCTTTATCTTTTGGTATAGAAAGAGCCCATAGGTCCTTATCTTCCTCTAATACTAATAAGAAAATACCCGAATCTGTAATTGTAAGATTTTTATCATCATCTGATAAAGAACTGGTTCTAAAGACTGAGTGGGGAAAAGCACCAATAAAAGTTAATGAGGCAGTGATACACTTTGACAATGGCTATTAAGGTTATAGCAAAAATAAAATTCTTTTTTACCATTAATAAAAGAACTCAAAAAAGCCCAACTGAAAACACACCTTTTATTTCCTGCTAAATTAAAGATCTTTCTAACAGGTTGTCCTAAGATATTTGAAGATCTGGACTCTGCCTTGGCTTATGTCAAAAAACATAAAATTCTTGATAAAATAGAAGAGATAGAGTGGGCTAGCCCATCTCTGAAGAGAATGGCATCTGGCACCTCTTGGAAAACAACAGATAAAAAAGACTAAAAAATAAATGACATTCTTTATTGTAAGTCATATCTTATGGTCAACCTATATTACAATTTAAAATGGTTATCTATGTCTCACAGGTTTCTACAAGGTAAGCCAATAATACTAGATGTTAATAATGGCAAAGTTATATATGTCATCTTTTAAAAGGAAATGAGGAGGGGGAGTGGGAAGAGGAAAAAGGGAAAGGGGGAAAACAAATTGTTTCTTAATTAATTATTTTTATCTCAGAAACACAGATAAAGATTAGTGAAAATGTTTACTTATTGCTATTTATGTTTGAATATTTAAAGTTGCATGACATATCTTGATATCATGTGTATATATGTCCAATACTGATATAGTGGTGTTCTGAGAAAAGCAGGAGACTTCTGTAATTTTCTTTTTTGCTTTTTTATCCTCTTTCTGTTTTTAATCTTATTCTATTTTGTTTGTTTCACTTTAATACTTATCTGTCACATGTCCTAATGTAATTGAAATGTGAATGTTATAGGCAGAATTGGATTATTATTGCAGCCTTGAATTGCTTTGAATTGTACTAATATTCATGCTGACATAGTAGAGAGGGCCTTTGCAATCCCTGTAGCTAGGCTCACACTAATTAATGTAACCATATGCTTATTGAAAAGAAAAAAAAGAGTTTAAAAAAGCTGTCTTACAAATTTTTCCGCTGAAAACAACCTAACAGACAATTTTGGACTCTAATCATCTCGAGCAGTACATCTGCGAGCCAGAAATGCCTTTAGTTTACTTCGAAGCAGCGTGGAAATAGAAGAGAGCAGCTTATTGAACTTTGAACTTTTGCGTCACTCATAAGTGACGCAAACTCACCAGGATATCCAAAACCAGGAAATAAACCCATCACAAACTGAGAACAACTAAAATGGAACACCTACAATAAAAGAAAAGAAAAATCAGTCCCTGGGATTCATGAAAGCTGATTTTCTGTGCAGGAACAGTATAGGAGCTCCTGCATGAAAAATGGCCACCGAGCAATCCAGGAAAGTGCCGTTTTCATGTGCACGAGTGTCCCTACACTGTTCTAGCACAGAAAACCGACAAATATGCAAATCATCTCATTTGCTGGTAAAAAACATGCAAATGAGGTGATTTTGCAATCCAGCAAGCTGCCAGGTCTATGTGCTAAAACAGTGTCAGTGCAGAAATGTATTCGGCTAGTAACCGAATACATTTCTGCATCTGAAAAACGGAAGCATGACAGCTTGTGTAAAAGCATGTATTATGTTTAATACTCATGCCAATGGCCAAATGTAAGGCAATTGGCATTAAAAACAGTTTATTTTTTTTTAAATTAAACTTTTATTTTTTTTTGGGCTGATCTCGGCCGTTTAAACTTAGGGCAGTGGCGCACAAATGGGATTGTGCCAAAAATTAAAAAAAAATTAGAAAAGTTAATTTTAAGTTAATTCTGCATTTTGCTATTATTGTCAATGGCATGCAGAATGTAAACAATACCAGGGAGCACTGGTTGTCAAGGGGAACGGGTCCGTTTAAGTGCAGTAAATAATGACCTACACGCTGGGGTATGCAAATGAGGGGAGTTATATTGAATCACATATTTCTTCAAAGTGTCACCTTATAGCTAATCGTGTATGTGCAGCAATACAACAGTGAAAGTCTAAGAGCTGGATGATGTCATAAGGAGGTGTGTCATACTTGCTGTAAGCTCACTGGAGCTCTGTGGCCCGTGTCTGCCCTTAGCTAAGCACAGCTAAGGAAGGGTGTGTGTCAGATGTGCCTGAGCACTGTGTATATAGCCTAAATGGGTGTGCATGCCATGCACCAGAATATAAACCAAAAAAAAAAATATAGGAATTGGCAGCACTGTTTACATATGAGCACTGGGTATGCTCGGCGTGCCTCGGGGCTTAAATAGGGAGGAACTGGGAAGGGTAAACAGCATTAGGAAGGCAATCAAGGAGAACTAACATAGCTGGCAGATGGAATGTATCAGAATCAGCCAATTAAACATGCAGCAGCCCAGCACACTAGTATAAACTATGCAAACACCCTACAGACTGGTTTTCCCCATAAACTCTACACTACTGGTGTACACAGACGGGGATTTTAAACTGGCAAAACTAACTAAAAATGTTAGAGACCGCTGCTGCTTTACTCCATCAATATGTGCTAGAGACTGAAGGTGGTGATGGCGAGAATGCTGACAACCGACCCACAGTGAGAAGGAGGAGAAGAGTGTACAGACCCAGGGTCTACATGAGCTGGAGATAGTAGAGTGCTATAGGGTGGACAGGGACATTCTACAGCAAATCATTGAGCTGTGCCAGACATGCCTTACAAACAGAACTAATAGAGGAAAACACATCCCAGTATGTCAAGGCAGAATACTACCACAGGTACCTTCCAAAGACCACCTGGGGATATCAAGGGGTCTCACAGGCATCAGCATCCAGGGTACTCCACCAGTTCCTGGATGCCATGACACAACATGCCAATGAGCACCTATATTTCCCCACTGCCCATGAGGCGCTAACCACACGTATGCGTCTCTTCCCCTGTATAGCAGAATATCCTGAGGTAGTTGGTGCTATAGACTGCATGCGCATCCACATCAAAGCACCACCCGGTGAATGAGGCAGGGTCTACATAAACCGCAAGGGCTTACCCTCCATCAACTGCCAGGTCATGTGCGATGCCCAGGGCATTATCATGAATGTGTGTGCTGACAGCCCTGGAAGCTATCATGACTCCCATATCTGGCATTGCTCACAGCTGTATCAGGCGTTTGCCAGGGGGGACATCCCATATGGCCATCTAGTGGGGGATGCTGGCTATGCACTGGAGCCATGGCTGATGACACCCATCAGAAATGCACACACACCTGAACAAGAATACCATAATGAGGCACACACACAAACTAGGATCATTGTAGAGCATGTGTTTGGGATGCTCAAGTCACGGTTTTGCTTCCTTGACATATCTGGTGGAGCCTTGCAGTACTCTCCAGCTACATGTACACAAATGTTCATAGTATGTGCCATGCTACACAATATGATCCTGCGGAAACAGCTGCAGCAGGAACAGCACAGGTCAGGATCACACAGTCCCCACACCATTGCCAAGGCCAGCACAGGCACGGAGGGACTCAGAGAAGGAACATCCTGAGCCTGCCCCGTAGGCAGAAGGAGGCATGCACAGTATGCCCAGCCCTTGGCAAAGAGGCAATGTTTAGCACACACACTGACACTGTAGGGACCCAGGGACTGATACCTCTCTCCGACTCACATATACAGTAAAAGGGATGCCAGTGTACTATGTGCATCCAACATAGTCAGCCCTCCAGCACTGTCCTCAATCCTAGCCCAGCAACAAGGTAAGTCACTCTTCCTATCAATTACTGAATGGAGTAATATTTTCTCATACTTGTATGTATGATATGGATGCAAGCATGCAAGGGAATTGGGTGGCTGAATTGGATAGCAACAGACAGCTATATGGGACAGCAGGAAATTCATAACAAATACTGGTGTCAACATACTAGGCAGCACTACACAAGGTGACAACCCCCACTGCAGTACATGTTATGGCCCAAAGAACTGTGGGTGTCAATAGGTCACACACATGGATGTCAATGAGGGTCACATATCCACCACCAGCTTCACCCAGCAGGACAGGTGTAGATGACCATGAAGAAAGGCCAGGCTAAGGCCCCCGAATGATGGCAATAGTGAACAACCCCCCACCAGACCTACACAGACATACTAAAACAGGTCTGGCAGTTGCATTCTAGTTCTGAAGGGTAAGAAGTCTGAAACTGAAATATATGCCATTAAGATCTAACATGTGTACTCTACTGATATGCCTCCTGTCTGCATAATAAGTCACAATACGATATGAAAAGGAAGCCAACAGAGTAACCAAAATACCAGTACAGTCATTTCAAATGTTAAAGTCTGCAGGTGTGCACCCTCCCCCCACAATCCCGTGTAGAAATGCAGTAACAGATGGCATGCATCACTCTCAAATGGCCTACAGTCCTCTGGCAAAGGCCCATGCCTCACCTGTAGTGCCAATGTATGGAATGTCAGGGGGTCCCAACTAACAATCTAACACAGTAAACAGAAAACAAATGGAAGGCCAAGTTGACAAATGCCAGTAGCATGCCTCCCCATGTCCTACTGCAAGGACTGGTGATCAGACCATAAATACTACTGGAATAAAGGCTCAACTATAAGGATACCTCTGAGATATTGCTTACATAATGTTAGGTGGAGGAGAGAATAACATGGGGGGTATATAAGCATGGATGTCATGCAGTGTGTGAAGTCTGAAACTCTGATGTCCATCCATACTACTCCCGACTGCAAACCCATGAATGAATAGTCACAGAACCGCTTGTACACAACAATGTGAAGGTAAACTGACCAGATATATGAGTCCTGCCTTTGGATAACCTGGGTGTATCTGCACAGCTGAGAGGTATGGCCCCAGCAGGATATGGCCATTCCATGAAGTTGAGAAAAGCAGAAGGAGAGGAACCCCAGCCAGCATACTAACAAGGTGCTGGACCATTTAGACAGAACCAGCAGTCTATTGTCTGTAGCTACCCCTCCACAATGGCAGGTGTGGGCCAGAATGTGTAGTCTATATGCCTCAGAATATTGGTCTCAGCTTCATTCATCTTGTATTTACCAGTAAATAACTGTGGGCAAAGAATTAAAACTGTCAGTAGTTGATGACATGACACATCACAGTGTAAAACAGTACATATGTCAGAAAATCTATGCTGCAACCAAACATGTCACACAAGCAGCACAGACAGCAATAGTTACAATATCCCCCCCGTATGTTAATCCCATTATGTCTCCATATTGGCAACCTATCTACAAATATCCTGCAGAAACAGTTTGCTAGGTGTAGCTGTAGCACACAAAACCCTGAACTGGAGTCCAACCTTCCCTGGAATGGATGCACACACTCAATATAAAAGGTCATACTGGGCATGTTCCTACACTTAGAGAAATGAAGCCCATGTCTCACAGCACAGTGGACTACATATATTGGTTATTCGCAGCTATCTGTGCACATACACTAAATTGTACATCATTGATACTTCACACACACACATTGGATAGGAATACACACACATATCTAAGGCCAACATAATATAATATGTCAAACACACACACACAGACGTGGTGAAGAGAGAGACAGACAGTGACAGAGAGAATCCTGTTAAGAGGCCTGTCCCACCCACTACACATCCCATAGGCCTATATCACATGATGTGCTGATGTCATTCAGTGTAGAAATACCTTTGGTTATCCTCAGCCCTATAGTGTCAGTGGTGCTTGTGATAACTGTGTAACACTACAGTACAAATAGATATCCATGTAGCAGTTGTAATCTCAGTCCTGTCAAATGTAAAGTTGTGTGTGAGTGTGTGTGTGTGTGTGTGTGTGTGTGTGTGTGTGTGTGTGTGTGTGTGTGTGTGTGTGTGTGTTTGTGTGTGTGTGTTTCTAGATGAATGTGGTTGAGGCCATTCACACTCACTAAACCTCCCTTATCCCTCCTTCAGTGCTGCTGCTGATGTCACTCACCTTCAAAGATACCTTTGGACAGCCCTCCAAAATATAAGCTCCATGGTGCTTGTGATAACTGTGTAATGCTATAGTGTAGCAAACTAGTTAGGTAGGAGTTCCAATCCTGATCCTGGTAAATGTGAGTGTTTGTGTGAGAGAGTGTGTGTATCCTTGTAGAGACCTGGTTTTGTGGTCATTCACACTTACAATGCTTCCCTTACCCCTCATTTAGCACTGCTGCTGATATTATTCACCTTCAAAGATACCTTTGCACAGCTCTCCAACATGTAAGCTCTGTGGCATGTGCTGTAAATGCAGAACAATGTAGTAGCAATAATTACATAGGTAGGGGTTTGAATCTCATCCCTGGCAAGTGTTTGCATGTGTACATATGTCTATACCTCAAAGATTTTTGCCCCATTTACACCCAGTACACATCTCAGTGCCTGCCTTTAGCAGTCCTGCAGATATCATCCACCTTAGAAGTACCTGTTGGCAACCATAAACCATGTAAGGTCAGTGGTGCATATGCTAAAGATGGATAGAGGTTTGAACCTCACCCCTGGCAAATGTGTGTAGCGTAAAATATTTTGTGGAATCTCTTGCCCACTACATCACCCAATGCCAGTATTTACAAGGGCTGGTGATATTCCTCACTTTAGAAGTACCTTGGGGCAACATCTATCCTATAAGCTCCGTGACACATGCCATAAATGCATTACATTGTAGTAGCAATACATACCTAGGTAGGGGTTTGAAGCTCAGTACTGGCAAGTGTGTGTGTCATCAGTATCCTGTGTGGGGGGCAGTGTGCTTGTGTAGTAATAGGATCCATTGAGGGGTGGGTTTTGCTAAATTATTATGTTGAGGACCTAGTATATGTCACAATGTCCACATTACAAGGCCACAGTTGTCAAACACCCGTGTGCAATGACTACATGACAGTATGGATTAGTGAACAATATAAGCAACCCTTCTAATACTCAGAGACCACTCTTCACTCAGGTATCATACACAAATGCACTTGGCTAGGCAACAAACACTATATTGGTAGTTCCTCTGCATATTGCCTCACAGATAGTATCCACGTGTGATTACAGTGAACTACATGCCTGTTGACCACAATAGTGCTACTGACATCAGAAAGTACTTTGATGTGTTACACCTCCTGACTGAGTGTGTGTCATCCAGCAATTAAAAGGACATGGCATCCTGTTCCATCCCCTCAGTTTACCAATCAATGTGTACAGTAGTTCCCCACTGGACACCTGCAACAATTGTAGAGTCTGCAAATGTACCCCACAAAGGGAATACCATGCCTTATACACATGCCCTGTATGGACAGATGCCACTAACTCCACTGAATACCGGTATCATACTGTCAGCGTAGGTGCAATCACAACCTCAGTTACATAGCCAGGTCTCACCAAATGAGATCAGGAATGCTACATCAGAAAATACTTATCTGTCCGCACAGCATGCCCCAGAGACCTCAAGCACACTTCCACATGTCAAAGAACATGCATGTGGGACATGTGCACAACCCAGACACTGTCCATGTTATGGAATATAAATCACATACATGGGAAGCAGTGCACATCACTGGCCACCCACAATAGAAATCTGGATGAGTGGATGGGGAATACAGTACACACCCCTAGGGACCACTCCAGTGACTATACTCCTGAGCCACACTGGGGGCTATTGTCATGTGGCCTGCTGCCAGGGTATTTCCTTGGGCTAGCCTTGTAGAGCCTTCAGGCCCAGTCACCTACTACATACCTATGAAGCAATGAACCTATGGATCTCAGTACTGGTGTGCGTGTGTGTGTGTGTGTGTGTGTGTGTGTGTGTGTGTGTGTGTGTGTGTGTGTGTGTGTGTGTGTGTGTGTATGTGTGTGAATAGTAATCCCAGTGCGTTTGGTTGATGAATATCCCCTGTGGCTGTGGTCATTAGCAATTGGTGGTGTGTCCAAACCAGAACATGTACTATTCTCCATTCTACAACAGATGTACATCAACATATACCTATGTACAACCCACAGCCCTATAATCTGTGAGGCATATGCAATCACTGTGTTATAGACCGGGAATTACCATGCACATTACTGTACCCTGCCTATGACATGGTGGATGTGTTACCATACTGCCATACCCTGTGGCCTTGCTGCAGGGCCACATCCTGGTGACACACAGATGCCTAGAACAGAAATGGGATACAGCATGTGAGAACACATTCACTCAGCACTTCACTTGTGGGGGGAGAGAGGGGTAAAGCTGGCACTGAATGTGTTGCCAAGACTGTGGCCAATATCTGTTGTCTCAGGGTAGATATTAGCTTTGTGCAGTAACTTGCAGCACTTGTGTTTAATGCTGTGGAGGTTGTTAATGTAACTATCAAAGGCTGTCGTGACTGTCATCAGTGTCTGTTGCGTCTCTGCTGCCAAAGATGCCTGTCTGTGATTCCATGAGGGATCCAAAGTTGTATTTGAGGCTAATAAGAGAGTTCAACAGGCAATGGACACCACCTTTCCCTGCAACAGTGTCCTCCATCTGATGTAATGGCAGGGGACCATCACATTGTCTTCCAGTGTTTGGAGGACAATGTCTGGGTTCTGTTGGCTCTGGCTAGTACCAGACATTCATGTACCTGTTTGTACAGTGCCTATGTGTATGATTCCACAGTCATGCAGCTACTTTCCATTGCCATGTGTGCAGTGAAGACATCCACCCCTGCAAAGTCAGCTTTGGAGAGGTTTGCCAGGTGGTTATCTTTGTGGGTGTGGCTGACATGTTGAATTCCATGTTGATTACAGCCTGTGTGAATCTCACCATGCAGGGATTGACATGTGTTGATGAGCAACAGTCCCATAGTTAAGTGGTCAACATAGGTCAAGGTTGTTGCATCCTCTACCAGGAGTCAGTATGAGCTGGTCTAGGGCAATAGAAATGATGAATTCCAGTAGTGCAGGGCCACTGTACTGGCACATGGCTACATTCCCCAGGTAATGGAGGGGTAGTTGAAGACTCATAGTATGTCAGTGTCACATTGGACCATGATAGATGGCAGGGTGTTGAGCAATGTGCATTGACAGTCTAGGGGCATAGATGTGGACCCATAGCAGGCTATGGTCAGGATTGCACTATTACCCCAAGGTAGTTGTACCAGACGTATCAAAATCAATCCATTATGATGGGATATTGGTCTGGAGGTGTTCCTATCCATAATGAATATGGAGACAACACCACCTGTGGAGGTGTGATGTGGTCCATATTTGGGAGCTGACAGCTGTGGAATGTGTCATAGCCTGATACTGCAGGTCTACTGTCTTGCTACTGTGAACCACATCTCCATTACAGCAAACATGTGTCCTCCACTCCAATGACTGCTATGACTGACTGCATCCTGACAGTTAGATGTCCACTGTTGAGCAGCATGACCCTCAGATTGCATACATGTGTAGCTATTATGGCAGTAATAACATTAGGAACACTGCCTACTAAAGCACCATAGGGGTGGAAAGACACTTAGGCAGTACCTGGAAATCCAGCGGTGACAGATGTAGGACATCTATGGCAAGTCATTGGGTTCTATCAGTCATGTCATCCCAAGCAGAGAGGTTCTGGATCCCCTGAGAATGACACATAACACCTAAGCCAATGTTACAGTCAGTCATCTGTTGATAGTACCATAGCATCATTCTGGGTGACAGAGGTACACTGCCCAGGGCTACTGTCACACCTGCCTGGACCGCATAATCAAAAAGTTCAACCATGTCTCCTGTCATGTATTCCAGGGAGGTGTGTCCCAGGTCATTAAATGGAGTGATACTCGTAATTGTAGAGTGACATGACTGGCTGTGTCATGTATTAGATGCTGGCACGTGATAGATATTTGGCTGTTACCTGCTCCATATTCAACTTAGTGAGTGGGATGTGTTTGCCTCAGTATTGAATTACCTATGATCACTGTATTGTGCAAGGTGGTTAGCCTTAGGAGCGTAGGTTGGGGGCACACTGTGTAGGTTAAATATGTGTCCCTTGGCATGTGCCATGTCACGGTGTCTGAGTGGGTGTCTGCCTTGCTGGTCTGTGCTGTTTGGGTAGATGTCCATTGAGTGCCTCTGGGAAGGTGGGTGCTTGACTTTTCACTGTATGTCATAGCTGTCAAAGTAGGTGTCATGTTGAGCTACGTGTTCCACATGGTGTGGTGCAGGTGTTGATCTTATCCTCTTGACCTGCTAGTCCAGTCTTTGCTGGAGAGTGCATATGTCCACATTGGGTGATATATGAGTAACCCTCACAGGTCTGAGTGTTTAGAGTTTAGAGGGTAGGGTTGTCTGTGTACATGAGGTAGTTGCAACAGTGCCCCAGAGTGGACAAGTGCACCAGGTTAATGGGTGAAAGCATAGATAACCTCCCTTCAAGCATGCCAGAAGGGGTGGACTTAACTAGTCATTACTGGGGCGACACCTATGATGAATGAGTACTGCTGACGGCTCACAGGTGTGCTACACTTCTTGATACAAGGCAAAGAATACAGCTTCTATGGGACCTGATAATATCCCTGGTTGTGTTCTACATGAATTACAGAGTGAACTGGTACCTCACCTGTGTGCTCTGTTCAATCACAGCCTCACCTCAGGCTTTGTCCCTGCTGAATGGTGTGCTGCTACAGTTATCCCTCTCCACAAAGGAGGAGCGACTACAGACCCTGGGAACTATCGCCCCATTAGACTGACAAGTCTGACATGCAAAGCTATGGAACACATCATCATGGACCTAATAAACAAGGATATAGGGAATCTCAAAACTCTGGATCCCACACAGTTTGGTTTTGTGAAGGGTAGATCATGCCTGCTCAACTTGGTCAACTTCTTTGTATCAGTCACCAGAGCTGTGGATGAAGGCAAGGTGTTTCATACCCTACCTTGATCTGGCCAAGGCTTTTGATACCATTCCCCACTCACGAATCATAGAAAAACTCAATAAGCTTGGCATCAACCCCTATATCACTAGGTGGGTTGCAAACTGGCTTACAGATAGAACCCACAGTGTGAAAGTAGCTGACTCCAAGTCAGACTGCCAATTAGTCATGAGTGTAGTCCCACAGGGTTTGGTCCCAGGTCCTCTCCTGTTTGGTATCTACTTTTCTGAAGTCCAGGCCAACACGAAGGGACTCTGGCTGACAAATTTCGCAGACTATTGCAAGTTGGGAGCTATTATTAACTCCACAAGTGATGTTGACATCCTAAAGAACGGCCTCACTGTGACCAATGACTGGTGTCAGAACCATGGCCTTAAGCTCAATGCCAAAAAATGTGTCACCATCCCCTTTGGGAAAAACCCTGTTCCCATGAATTACCACATTGATGGTAGTCCACTGAACACAGAAGGCGTTATAAGAGATCTAGGAACACAGGTTGACAGCAGCCTCTCTTTTGATCACCAGATTGCCACTGTGGTCAGAAATCCCTTCTATGAGGCATATCTCATTACTAAGGGTTTTGCATCCAGGAAGAAAGAGGTCATTGTCTCCCTCTACTCTTCCCTCATTAGGCCAGTCATTGAGTACAATGCCCCATTTGGGATGTACCTCACTACACACCTGCAACAACTGGAGAGGCCACAAAATACCTCACAAAGAGGATCCTAGACCTTAAACACTTGTCCTATATGGACAGACTCAAAAAACTCCAACTATTCTCTGTCTCATATTGCCTACTTAGAGGTGATCTCTGCTTGACTTTCAAAGCCATGTCTGAGCCAGCTCTGTTATAAATGCTACATCTAAAGAAATCCCAATCCCTCCGCACCACATGCTCCAGAGACCTCAACCTCATTACCACAATTAACAGAACATGCTGGAGGGACAGGTTCATAACCCAGAGACTGTCCATGCTATGGAACAGACTTCCCATACATGTCAAGCAGAGCACCTCGGTGACCCTCTTCAAGAGAAATCTTGATGAATGATTGGGAAACAGAAAATTCACCCCAGGGATAACACCAGTGGCTCTACTCAACAGAGGTACTGGGAACTAGGGTTGAGTGGCATTATGCCAGGGTAATCTATGGCTAGGCTTGTAAAGGCCCCAGGACCATGAGCCTAGTAGACACCTATGGACAATAAACTGGTGAAGTGCCAAGCCATAATCCTAGTTGAAGTGCAAGACAGAAAGAACTAGCATGATGTACAGGTGGAACAGAAGGCAAACTGCCACCTGTAATACTTTACCACAGCTGTGCAGTTATCAGCAGCTTTGGCCATATGAAAATTCAGTAAGCTCTATAGTGTGTGTGGTAATTGCATAACACTATATTAGACATACCTAGATAGGCAGAAGTTCTAATCCTAATACTGGCAAGTGTGTGTGTGTGTGTGTGTGTGTGTGTGTGTGTGTGTGTGTGTGTGTGTGTGTGTGTGTGTGTGTGTGTGTGTGTGTGTGTGTGTGTGTGTGTGTGTGTGTGTGTGTGTGTGTGTGTATACCATGTACTATCTGGCTCATACCATTTTTGACTTGTGTACTACCCTTTACACTTCCCTTCACTCCAATTTAGTAGACCTGTTGATGTCATCCACCTTAGAAGTACCTTTGGAAGAGTTGGAAATGTATAAGCTCTGTGGCACGTCTCATAACTGCATAGCACTATAGCAGGAATACCTAGATAATCAGGAGTTCTAATCCCAATACTGGCAAGTGTGTGTGAATCATATACTGTCTGGCTCATACCATTTTTGACCTGTGTACTACCCTTTACACTTCCCTTCACTCCAATTTAGTAGACCTGTTGATGTCATCCAACTTAGAAGTACCTTTGGAAGAGATGGAAATGTATAAGCTCCATGGCTTGTCTCTTAACTGCGTAGCACTATAGTAGGAATATCTAGATAGGCAGGAATTCTAATCCCAGTACTGGTGTGTGTGTGTGTGTGTGTGTGTGTGTGTGTGTGTGTGTGTGTGTGTGTGTGTGTGTGTGTGTGTGTGTGTGTGTGTGAATCATGTCCTGTCTGGCATATACCATTTTTGACCTGTGTACTAACCTTTACACTTCCTTTCACTCCAATTTAGTAGACCTGTTGATGTCATCCACCTTAGAAGTACCTTTGGAAGAGTTGGAAATGTATAAGCTTTGTTAACTGTGTAGTACTACAGTAATAATACCTAGATAGGCAGGAGTTTTAATCCCAATACAGGCAAGTGTACGTAAGGATCATATCTTGTGTTGCTTATACCATTTTGATGTGTATACCATACACGGCTGGTGACCACCTCCCACTACCATTACTTTATATAGTGTGGTAACAGCATCAGCTTCACATGTAGCAGGTTAAACCATTGTACAGTCCTCTGTACAGATGTGTGTGAAATATCCATATGTTTGAGACCTATATGTGGTCAGAAGTGGTCTGTGTGCTTTAACAATGCTCATGTATGTGATATTATAGCCAAATAGGCCACAGTGTACTGACACACATGGCAGCATGAGGTATCATACCTGACTGAAACATCATGCTGATAGGACATCTGCCACCCTCACAGGTGGCCAGCCTTATAGGTGCAATACATGAGTCAAGATGCTTGGTTTTACAAGTGAACAGCAATTGTTATGGGTCACATTAAATGCTGGAAAAGGTGTGGACTGTCATATTGTGGTCCTAATTAGTATGTAACAGGAACACCTTGCATCTTAAGAGGGGTGTGTACACAATTTATATCCACTGTATACCAGTAATGTGTCACGCATGACCCTACCGTAGCCCGTTTGTCCAGCACAATTTGCTGGCCTCTGTCCAGATGTCTTGGCAATGACATGTTGTGAGGTATGCTACAGGAATGTTGAATTCACATCAGATAGACCCCAGTGGTGACCACTGTGATGCACTACAGTTAGCCCCAGCACAAGTGAACATGCACAACAAGCAGTATAGCTATTAAATAAAGCAATACAGCTATTACTGATGGTTGTGTGCAAGGTAAATTGCATGTGCTTCACATGCGTGGGGTATTGCCAGGCAACAGAACAATGTCATACTCACCAGCTTCAGGCTGCTGTCCCATGTGCAGACCAGAGGGTCCTAGGTAGTTGTGACAGGGAGTTATTGTTAGCAGGCGCACATGTGGACTTGGTACAGGATTGATGCAGCATGCCTGCACATCTACAGTGCTAACCACAATAATACACAATATCCTGTCCTCACCATAGATGTGCATCTCTGTGCATTAGAAAACCCCATCCACAACTGCAATTGGACCTGACACATGCATTTAGATACAATACAGATACATGTATATCTGATACATTAGTGTACTAATCCCCACTGGGCCCTTACCTGCATGGTCCTCATCCAGTATGTGTGTGCAACCCACCTCCACAATGCTTCCCTCGGTGTAATGGCTTGTGCCTTCGGCGTGTGGCCCGAGTGTGGTGAGGAGCTCCTCAGTGGGTGTCAGTGGGAGCTGGATGGCTTGTCCCCACCTGTGGCTAGCCTGTTCCTCACTACAGCAGCAGCCCATTGATGGGCATGACATTTGAGGTCAGTGGCCCAATGCTGCACATGCTCATAAGTTGTGCTGTGCAGGCCAGCATCATTTACCCTGTGGACCACACTGTTCAACAAGGCAGTCCTCTCTCGTACATCTTCTGCTCTCCATCCAAATGACAGGGCATAATGTCCAGTCACATAATGGGTGATGATGTCTGTTTCCCCAACAGAGAATGCTGGTAGGCAAGCACTCTGCATGTTAGCTGGAAGACGTAAACAGGAAAAAGGTCACATGACCTCATACGGTTATCAAAATGCACATCAACAGTGAATATTACTTGCAAATAATCCAGACTACACCAAAACCCTCCAAGCTATCATGGCTATAGCAGCTTGCATTACACGCCTGTCCCTGAGCTATCTTATTCCCCCCAATGCTGAACACTTGACTGCATAATCCTCTATCATCCATTCATTTCTGTGTAGAGGGTTGACAGTGGGAATATTCCATGTGGATGGTGTGTGGATGGTGGTAGGTCTGTGTTTGACTGTGGTGTGTGATGGAGCTCTGAGCACATGCCTGAGCTCATTTAGGAGGCAGATACTGATGTTATTATGCCCCATGGAGATATGCTGTTGTTGTCATCAGTAGGCAATATGTACATGCTCACCATTGATGAGGGGAGGAGTGTGGTTGATGTGCATATCTCCCTGTACAACTTGGATGGACAGAGTGGTGATGTTCCCACCTAACTTGTGTGATGCAGGTTGTCTATATCCATGGCATGTGTGTATGAGGTGTTCTTTACCCCCAGTGCAGGGTGAATTGTGTTGTTTCATCTGAGACTTACAATTATGTGAGAACACATGGCTGCAGTTGTTCTTGGTGGTGTGGATAAGTCCGAGTCATAGTCAGCCTTACAGGAAGTCACCTGTGAACTTACATGCTTGCTCAGATATAGCTGGAATTGCTTCAAAGTTGTTGCCTGCACCTATGTGTCCCTATACAGCCAATGTACCAACCTATTATGTAGTTTGTGTATTGCTGCTGTCCACCAAAGGTGTAGGCTGGATATACAGGACAGGTACTGCTGTGTCCATATAGCTACAGTAGATAAAAAGGGTACACACCCCTGATGCACTGCCTGGTATTTGTGCAATTGGAACATGACACCACAATAATTCATTACATAACAGTTTCCACCTATAGTGTGACCTATAGCCTGTACAATTCAATTGAAAACATAACAATCAGGTCTGTGAAAACATATGTAAATAATACTCAGCACAATAAGCCAGTTGAATGAGTGTGCACACCCTTAAACTGATATCTTGTGTATGCACCTCTTGAGATGATTACAGCATTCATCCGTCTTGGTCTGAACTCTAACATCATGGCACATCTTCACTTGGCAATAGTTGGTCACCTTCCTAGAAACATCTTTGATTGTATTTTAATGGAATTCTACAGGTTAGGGGTCACATAAAGATGAGAAACATTATGAAATGATCTTCTGTGGTCTGATTGTCATACAGCACACATACCTGGCAGTCTAACAGGGGTTTGTACACTTGTGATATCCACTGTATATAGGCGTGGATATAGCTGGTAGTGGTAGGCATGGACAGAGGGTCATAACACAGGTGGACACTTCTCTGATTAATAGCTGAATATCATGCCTACTCTAGTACCCATATCAGTGTCAGGGCACTGCAACAACCAGTAGTTGTACACATTTCTGTCTGTTGTATGCACTGACACTGATATCACACACATGTGCAACATGCACAACCTATGTACCTGAATGCTTGAAACCCATGTGATTTAGTTTTGTGCCTTCCAGCTGAACATAAGCATGCATACATGTGCTCAGGGGATACCTAGTATACATTTCTGTTGTATGTTAGTATGGCACACTGTAGTTACAGTCTTGCTGCTCAGCCATACTTCTCAACCATTTACAGCAGTACATCTGGACAATGGCACACGTAAATGGGTGTCAAAGGAGACATCAGTATTGATACTGTATTACTATAGCTGCACCGTATATTAGTAGGTTGATTGCACAGTAGGGTTTGACATCACTTTGATAACCTGGAAGATGTCCAGCAGTCATAAGTAGGCTATTATGTTACAAATGTCATTGTTCACAGACCTGCCAATGGTTTGGCTGACATAATACAAGTATATGTGTATGTGACTACAGATATCAGTCACAAATGTGCTTATTTTCCAGCGGAACACTGTACAGTTGAATGCTATTAATTCAATATGTCACATGCAGTTCAACACACGTCTGCAACAGTACTTTACTATGCACATGCCCTCTATAGGTGACTTAGCTTTACAAGGCAAACGTGTCATACTCATAATCACAGATAACATGGATATGGAAAACATCCCATTAACTGGCCTAGCAGTGGCACAGTCACAACTGTTTGACAGACACCCCTGCGGTTGTCATATATGAGATGTCCTTTCCCAGAGTGAGTCAGGCTTCTGAGCTGTGATCTCACCTCACAACCTCTCAGAGCATGACATCAGGACAATGCCTAAAATGATGGGAAGATAAATAGGGACAGATTTTAAATATTCCTGTTACAAACATAGGAAGTTAATAGAATGATACATTTAGCATTTCTGTGAATATTCCTAAGGATGTGGAGTCTTAAACTCAAGTGTTTGTCATTACCTGATGATGTCAATCCTCAGCTATTTTCCAGAAAAGTACAGCTCTCAGGAGGAACAGACAAAAATACATGATGGTAAAATGTGGACATTTTGTGAAAATCTGTAGAGTTGAGAGGTATATCTGTGATATCTCCCACTGTAGAGAGGGCCAGATGCTATGGCCATAGCAGCTGTTTAGCAGGACATTAGTACAGCATGTCTTGTTGGGACATATATTCCTACAAATCATATTTCCCATTATTACAGACCAGGTACTACATTCAATTACTTGCTTACATGTTCCACTTACCTTTTTTCTTTCTTCGCTTTTCCACTTTATGTTTCATTTGTTATTTATCTCTCTCTCTCTCTCTCTCTCTCTCTGCAATACATGGATAGAGCTGAATAGGTGGCAGCATGGCTTTTGTAGGTGATGCTCATGACCAGGTTATGGCCTGTGCACCTATTGGGGTTCCTCACTTGCTAATTGCATGCAGAGCAGCTGTGTAGTTCTTCCAATAGCCAATGTCACGGCAACACACTCCTATAAATGAGTACTCCATGTGGGTGTTGGCCCTTTCCCTTACTTGTGAGGAAGACATCCTGGAGTTTGTGAGCTACTACCTCTTACAACAAGATTTGTGGAGATAAGCCAACTAAATGGTGGGGAAAGTTTAAGACTTAGCGGCAGAATGTAAGTATTACTATTATATGTTTGGAATACTGCTAGTTTAACAGGGTTTGTCTGCACATGCTACTTTTGCATGGGTTTCAGTCTGACAAAGTTCTGTCTCTGCATAGCTCTCAACTGTAGGGCCATCCACATAATGGCCACAGTTTAGCCTGTTATGTATGAGCTGTTCCCCAGATAGCTGTTGTCCTTGGCAAATCAGTAGTATACTCCGATGATTGCATTATGTAGATGGTAACATCCATTTGTTTTTCTGACTTTATATCCCTCAGAAAAGATAAGTTACAACAAACCCTGTAATGCCAGCAACTTTCTCAGTGTATAACAGCAATATTTCATGTATGGTCATGTATTTGGACTTCTGTTCACCAATTATGTCAGGATTTGTCCAGATGTCATACAGTAGTAGGTGGATAGGTATACTGGTCTATCATTATTTAGTGCTGTAATTCCTGCTGAGGGGAATGGCTGGAAAACATGTTGAAGTCTGTGCATTCAAGAGGTTAGTGTATAGAGAATGTTCTTAGATGACCTTGTAATTTATTTTATGTGGGGGAAAGTAACACATGTTTCAAAACTAGGCTGTTAAAACATGTCAGACGTATTACTAATAAGAAATATGTCAGTTCTATAGCTGTACATTTGAATAAATCTCACCATGGGGACAGTAGTGGGTCTCAAGGTTTGTTTCTGAAAACATCTGTTCCTCAGTGTGATGAAACATTCATGAAAGGACAATTGTTATGTACAGACTTAATGTATTAATATTAACTGTGTTACTTTATCTCATAGGGGGTTAAATGACGAGTGTAATTGGAGGATGTGTATTCAATTATGTAATTAGGTATTAATGGTTTCTTGTGATTAAGGCATGTATTTCTGGTAATGTTTACTCTTGAAGGCTTTGGCCAAAACATCAGAGTATAATAAACATGTGTGAATTACTGGCTGGTTGTATTTTCTTTATGTTCAGACATTTTATTTGTTTTGCTAAGAGGCTGTTGTATGTCTGGCCATTGTGTATGGCCTATCATGATTTTGTAGCAGTGTACTGTTCACTTATTTATTTGGACTGGGGGGGGGGGGCAGATGTGAGTGTCATGGCTGATTTTGTATCCAACTGTTCATGCTGCCCCAGTTGTGGGTGGTCTATCATTAGCATATGTTTGTATGGGCATTTTGGGACATGTATACATATATATACATATATATATATATATATATATATATATATATATATATATATATGTATCTATGTATGTATCTATATGCATATATATATATATGTATGTATCTATATGCATATATATATATATATATATATATATATATATATATATATATATATATATATATATATATATATATATATATATATATATATATATATATATATATATATATACACACACACACACACACACACACACACACACACACACACACACAGATATATATGTTTATCACATATATATATATATATATATATGTGTGTGTGTGTGTATATATATATATATATATATATATATATATATATATATATATATATATATATATATATATATATATATATATATATATATATATATATATATATATATATATATATATATATATATATATATATATATATATATATATGTACACACACACACACACACACACACACACATATATAAATACAGTTTCCCTACTTTTGAATGACTGTGCTGCATGATATGTTTGAAAAAACATCAAACGTGTTAACAGCTCAGATGGCTTAGTGGTAAATTGCTGTGGTTATGCTGTGCAGGGTCCTGGGCTTAAGACTTGCAAGGGCTGATTATTTTGTTGCTGGGCAGAACAAGGGCTGTTGGATACAGAGTGATTAAAGCACTTTTAAGCAGTTGTAAGCAGGTTTGCGAGGTGGTAAGCAATGCTAACTTCCAGTTAACTATGCTTACAGACAGCCTTAAAAGTGCTTAATCTGTGTAGGCATTGCTTAGCGCCATGCAAATAGGCTTAATCCCACTTACTACTGCTTAAAACAGCTTATTTCTGCTTACCCCTGAGCTAATTTCTTTAAAAGAAAAGAAGAAAGGGGTGATAGGAAAGTGGTGAAAAAGGGGGCACAAAGAGCGAAAGACAATAGGGAAAGTAGCTAGGGATGTGCAGGGCAGGTGTAGGGAAGGTCCATAGCTGTCCATTTCTTCTACAGCAATAGCTGTGCATATGTACTGAATTTGGAGATATATTTGGACACTCAAACCCCTGAGAGAGGGGTGAGGACAACAATAATTTGTTGTGAAGCCAATTAGATCAGTTTACATGTGTCCAGTGGACACGTGTGCAAAATGGACAGCTATGTAAGGGGCAACATTTATTTTTGGGAACAGATTGCCTTTTTTTTTTAAGGTGAGAGTGGGATGTTAGGGAAGGATAGTAGGTATATTTGGGGAGGTAGGAAGACAGACAAGACTGACAAGACAGCATAGAAGGGCGGTATATAACACATGTTGGGGTAAACACCTTGGATGGGGAGGGGTGTTTGGTAATCAGAAGCCCACAAGCCCCCAAATGGATACAGTGGGACTGAGGTCCCCACCCATGGGCAGTCACCACTGCACCTTCACGGCCCAAAGATGGCTGTGCTGGGGGTTAAGCAGGTGGGGCAGGCTGACCCTCTAAATGCACCATGTTGCCCTCAAGCTGGTATAGCAGATCTCCAAATTCCTTGCGGATCTCGTTACACACCAGACCCTAGACCTGGCTTCGGGTGACAGGATCCTCTCCATGCCCAGGGGGTGAGCCCCATCCTCCGAGGTAGATTTACTTGAAGGTGGTGCAGGACCAGCAGACGAGGAGGTCCCAGGGTGGGACCCAGACATGCTGGGGCCCAGTGCCATGGCCAGATGAGGCGGAAGAGGTGGATCTGCTGGGATCGGCCTTCCCTGATGTGCTATGGTGTTGCAGTTTTAGAACATACATTGGTTAGTAATGGTTAACTCATTCCAGGAATAGTTATAACAGCATGCATGGGTATTCCCATTGACCCACTATAACACATTTGGAACATTTGCATATCAAACAGAGTAAATGCATATATGGAATGACAGTGGGCATTACACCAGCATGCAGGTTACATTGATTGCAATAAGCCACTAATAATGCTATTTGAACAGGGAACATTAATTGGAATACATTTCAACATTTTTAGACAAGACAAATGTCCCAACAGTAGGTTTGGTGGAAAACATACCCATTCATTTATGTGTTTAAATTATTGGTGAAGATAAGGTGGGGGAAGGAGAGAGATGTCAGTTAACAGATTCTTGCAGTTGTAACAGCTTTAATAATCATTGTTCGACTCATTACTCTACAGGTATTTTTACAACTACAGCCTTAGGTTGGGCAGTGGTATGTTTGTACACAGTATAATTATAGCCTTCTTATAGCTACTTTGAACTTTCTCTTACCTGGTAGATCTGTGGAGGGAATGTTTGTTAATACTACATGACTGTTTCTACCTATATTCCCATAGTCAGGGTTACAGATGTGCACTCATACTGTGTGTGAGTGTGTGTGTGAGTGTGTGTGTGTGTGTGTGTGTGTGTGTGTGTGTGTGTGTGTGTGTGTGTGTGCGCTACTCATACACTCTGCCTTGATTTCTGTCAGTCACCCTGGTTGTTGCTAGCAGGGACCTGTAGCTGTGACAGCATGATGCTTTTAAATATTTCTTGGGGGAGACCACTTGGTGTATATACAGATCTTGTTGTCATTTGCAACCTTGGGATTGGACCATGGGTGTTGGACACAGTATAACTACAGCCTTCTTATAACTACTTTATACCTTATCTTACCTGGGAGACTTGTGGAGGGAATGTTTGTTAATACTACCTGACTGTTTCTAGACATTTTCACAAAATCCTAGCTGAAATTATGCATACAGTTTACTACCACTCCTAGGATTCAAACCGTGGCTGTGTCTGCTAAAAATATGACATGTGTGTTTCATCACAGGTTCATAGATTCATAGGTTCATAGATAGGTACTAGGCTATCAGCCCTGGGGCCTATACAGGCCCAGCCAAAAAGGTACCCTGGCTTTTGCCACCCAAGAAAATTATTTTCCTGTGCCACTGTCAAACAGAGCCACAGAGGTGATCCCCGGGGTGAATTTCCTATTTCCCATCTAATCATCAAGATTTTTCTTGAAGAGTGCTAATGAGGAGCTTTGTTTGATATAGATAGGTAGTTTATTTCAGTGTATGGGAAGTCTCTGGGACAGGAATCTATCCCTCCGACATGTTCTGTTTATTGTGGGGATAAGGTTTAGGTCCCTAGAGCGTGTAGCTTGGAGGGATTGGTATTTCTTTAAGTGGAGCATATCCAACAGCTCTGGGTTTGACATAGCTTTGTATGTTAGGCAGAGATCACCTCTGATAAGGCAATATGCGACAGAGTAAAGCTGGAGTTTTTTGAGACGGTCTGCATAGGGCATCTGTTTGAGGCCAGTAATCCTCTTTGTGAGGTATTTCTGTGGCCTTTCCAGTTGTTGTAGATGTCTTGTGAGGTACATACCAAAAGGGGCGTTGTACTCTATAATGGATCTAATGAGTGATGAGTAGAGGGGAACAATGACCTCTTTTTTCTGGATGAGAAACCTTTTGTGATGAGGTGTGCCATGTAGAAGGATTTCCTGACTACTGTGGCAATGTGATTATCAAAGGAGAGGCTACTGTCCACCTGTGTCCCAAGGTCTCTTATCACACTTTCAGTGTTAAGTATATTACCGCCTATGTTGTAGTTCATGGGTACAGAGTTTTTACCAAAGGGATGACAATGCACTTTTTGGCACTGAGCTTGTGGCCATGGCTTTGACACCAGGCATCTGTCTCAGTGAGGCCCTTTTGTAGGATGTCCACATCGTTAGGAGTTACGATTATGGCTCCTAGTTTGCAGTCATCTACGAACTTCATTAGCCAAACACCTTCTGTGTTAGCCTGTACTTCAGAGAAGTAGATACCAAACAGGAGAGGACCCAGGGCTGAACCCTGTGGTACTCCACTTGTCACTGGTCTGAAGTCGGATTTGGAGTCTGCTACTTTCACAGTGTGGGTTCTGTCAGTGAGCCAGTTGGCAACCCATCTTGTGACATAGGGATTTATACCTAGTTTAGTGAGTTTATCTATAATTCCAGAGTGGGGGATGGTGTTGAAAGCCTTGGCAAGATCTAGATAGGCTGTGTGAACCACCTTACCCTTGTCTATGGCTTTGGTGACTGCTTCAAAGAAGTCCATCAGGTTTAGGAGACATGATCTGCCTTTTACAAACCCGAACTGAGTGGGATCCAGAGTTTGGAGATTACCAATGTCTTTGTTTATAAGTTCCATGATGATACGTTCCATGGCCTTGCAGACCAAGCTCATCAGGCTAATGGGGGAACTATTGTGAAACTGCTGTCTCTTCCTTGAATGATTTCTTTCTCATTCTCTCTTTGTTGTACAATCTGACCTTGTATTTACAACATTACATACCTGTTCACATAGCACAGTGTGGAAAACAGTGGTCAACACAAGATTACTATTCACATATCAGATCTTGGTGCATGACATTTGTAATATCAGTTAATCTCATGTGTTATAGAGATACTAACTTTGTCAGATGAGACTTGATTGTTTAATGCTTTCAGAGCTATAGTTGCTATGCATGACCTGTACACATTTCAAATTATAACATACCAGAATAAACCCAACCAGTCCAGGGTTTAGATTTTTATTCACAGGCAATTACATTTTATTAATATATAACCTATATGAGACTAGTACTGTAATATTGTCTGCTTTATTCAGTTTAAACCATACCCAGTTTTAATAATGCCAGGTGACATTCTACTCCTTTATATTTATTTGGTATGTATAGTACAAGCTAGATTGTTACTCACCAGCCTCGTGACTCAGCCTTTGAAACCTACTGGCATGGGCTTCCTGGTTCACAACCTGCTCAGCTGGAGCTGTAATGAAAATAGAGAAATATTTATGCATACTTATCCATCACATACATAGGCTGGACTTTGGTAAACAGTTATTGCTATAAATACTTACACACTGCTGGGATATCACTCCTCTGTCTTGCTTCTTGGACCCACAGTTGGCTTCCTCCATTCAAATATGCATCTGTAGTACTAGTGGTGGTTAACTAAAATTTGTAATCTCATACAATGATAGATGTTGCCCTCGACCGGGACAGGTCCTGTGACCTGTGGACTTCTGCAACGCCCCCAGACTTCTGCACCACGAAACAATTTACAGCCCTCCGTATTCCTGGAAGCTAGACACCTGTCCTCTCCAGAACCTTAAACCTGCCATGCTAATTTATCCCGTTTGCAAGCTTAGTTACCATGATGGTGTAGCCGGGTTCCGTCTATGCCCAAATTTCCGCTGCTTCCCGGAGCTAGTGGGCCCATGCCTTCCAACATACTGACTACTGCCTAAGGTTAGAGCCACACTCGGCCAATAGTAAGACATAGCTTGGCAGTGCTCCTGCTCTAGTGGCTACTTTGAGTGTTTACCGAATAAATCGACGGCCACTTATTTCCCTGCCTTGCTAATTAGCTAAGCTTGGAGTTCAGGGTTTTGAATGCGTAATGGGCTTACACCGATTAGCTCAGACAATCCGTAGGTTGGCCTCGACCTGCTTCCAGCTTAAAATTGCTAATAAAGCACTAAAGTACCTGCTTATGTTAAGCACTTCATGATTTATGGCTGGACTACCATGCTTGGGATCCATAGCTGATTCTATGTTTCTAATTTTAGAGCATATGCTGACACAGAATTGTTTTACACACCCTCTGTATGGGACATGCTTAACCGGTGGACTTTCGTACATTTGCTTTAGCTGTAGCTTGTGTAGGTACTTGTTGAGGCTTACTAACTTTAGGTTTCTGCTTTAATGCACTGACACCTCACATTCAGTTACTGATACCTAGTCACACCCGGTAGGGGAGTAATTCATAATTTTCAATGCATTAGACTCCAAATGCCATTAAAGGATTTGTTTGCCTTTGGCGTCCCCATTATTTTCTGACATTGCTTTCATTAATTTATTCTTGCGACAATGGGGATAAATCTGTCTTGTGTTTACTTAGAGGCCAAACTGGGGAGGTAGTTTCCACTCCTTATGGATGGCCTTCATTACTGAACTTGTGGTGAGCGTAGAACCTACTAACCACACCTCAGGGGTCCCCCATACTTATTGCGCAGTCCCTAACCCTGCGCGCTACAGCCTTAGTTTACACTATTCCACCAAAATTGACTTCACAAAATGGGGTCCAAATGCACTAATGGTGCAAAATGGACTTAATGGGACAGGATACCAAAATGCAAGGTAACCCAGCTTTGACTGACTTAGCAGGCGCATAAATATCTGGCCTAGGCACCTTTCACGCCCTAACACTGAGACTATGTTGGACTTTTGCACTGTAGAGCATATTGCTCTAACTGTTGCTACCTTGGCAACGCGACATTTCACAATTGTGTTGGGCCTAATCCGCATAGTACTGCCATTCCTGACAGTTGGTACAACTCAGCTGCATAATACTCGTGCAATTTCAGCTGATTAGTTGGCGTACTGATTAAAGTGGCAGAATGTATTTGTTGCCGTGTTTTTACCCCTTTCTTTTTTTTTTTAGGAGGATGGTGGGACAGCGCTGCCCAAAGAAATATCTACATTGTCTCGCTTTTGCTTCATACCATAATTTATCCATGTTAATGCATTATTCAATATGTCACCTAAAGTACTGGTGCAGCTTCTTTCCGGTGTTGAAAATATTCGATGTGTAAACAAAAAATATTTAATTGTTTTTGCCTGTATCTCTAAAGCCCTCCTTACAAATGTCACTGCATGTGAAAGTACTTTTCCATGTAGATCGGCTATGCAACTTTTTTGGGAAGTTTTACCCTGTAAGTCCCAAAAAAAAATGCCTACCACCTTAGCTCGGCACCGCAAATTTATTCTCTGAGTTATGTAGGGCAATGTCATGACTAAAAGACCTTATACCTTCAAAATTTCATGCCGGATCCTATGCTCAGCCTACTATTCTATCAACTTTCTATCATGCTTTGTATCTATTGGGAAACAATTTGTCCCAACATGATATTGGCTTTGCCAGAGTGTTTCTATGAGCTTCCCCTGATAGTGTGTTTTTTTTTCAGGTGAGATTTGCTAGCAGCGGCTTTGGTAAATTCCTTATCCGGCTTACAAAAATTCATTTGCTAAATACTATTTGCATAAACTTGCCACTGGCAGCACAAAATTTCTCACTGTAAACTGGTGAGTCTCACGCACATCCGCAGTCGCTAATTTTCCAGTAAGCCGATACAACGTTCAATGGCTCCCACTCTTTTTGCAACTCAGTGAGACTTTGCTAAACATACGAACCACGTTCGTCACGGGTTTTGCTCATGCACTCCATAACCTGTCTGAGTTGCAAAATTGCAGCAATATTGCGCTACCTGAAAAATTGAATATACCGCCATTTTCCTTGGTCATGGCTGTTCTCTACTTTAACAGTGCTGCATGAACAAGTTGCTACTCTTCCATGCAAAGAATAAGTCCTATTTTCATGCTGCATGGAAGTTTACTGAATCAGGGGGTGTATGGAGTAAGCTCATAATAATGTTGTAATTAACAAGCCGAACTTGCATATCATTTCACAAATTGTGCTGCTCTCCACACCAGTGGGAGGTGCATTTATCAATATGAGCAGGTTATGATATGGGGTTCTTCATACCTCTGAAGAAGTTGACAACTTTTCCAGAGACTGATTCTTTAAACTTTTTGTTACTCACCCGATCATAATAATGGGTATGTTAGTATAAGGCCCATCTCTATGCTGTTCTTAATCCTGGTCAGTTTATTTTGTCCCCTTTCCAAATGGAAAGAAAAAATCCCTCTATTATGCCGACCTTTGAGGTGTTCATTACGCACTGTAATGTTGTAGTCTTACGGCCATTCCAAACGCGATTGTGTTAAATACAAGAGTAATTAATGATCTTACAGGTTACATGATCAATGTAGTATCATTGTTTCTTTTGTCATAATATATATCCTGTACTTGGCACACTCCCTTTTATAGCCACTTGTAACAAGTTACACAACGAATAGTTCAAGTTGAATTGGTCAGTAATTTCCTTACATTTGGTCCCTCCAGTATATTAGCTAGGACCTTTAATTCCAGAATTGGCCCCAAACAGATTGTGTCCAGTCACTTTTTTTAAGCAATAGTGCATCATTGGCTCTTTGTTAAGGGAGGCATTTTGTGAGTCAATAGCTTTATGAGCATGAAATGGATACAAAGATGCTTTGCACAATTGGCTTTTCATCTCCACATGGTTCCAGGATTGGGTGAAAATATTTAATTAGATGTTTTAGATCCCATGTATAAACATCTCAGCCGGGATGGAGTGGATCCCATAGCTCCTGCATGGGATGCGATGACCTATGATCACTATATGCAGCTAGGTATATGCTCCAATTACCAATTAAACATTATTCTCAGTTAGTATCCTGAGGAGGCTAGGACTCTAATGCAGATCATGATTATTTGAGTGAAGGTCTTCCATCGGTGGAGCGAAAAATATACCTTCAAGCTGATTTACAATAACTCACTGTGCCAACGGGTGTCTGCAATCTTGGCAGTTGGTTCCAGGGAAATGGCATATGCTATCAGGGGTGTGGGGGTAAGAAGGGGAGCGTATTTGAGAGCCCATTTAAGCAGTGCCAAACTGGAGAATATAGTGAAGGTGTGTACAAATTAGCATTCATGACTACAACTTGTTGAGATAGGTTTATTGCTATCGCGATTACTCCAGAAAAGGACTGATTTAGCTCCCATTAGGGATCAGATGAGTAAAAAATTTTTTAGTGGAATTCTATGCAGACAGATTTTATATCCGCATCTAAATGTCGATGCCTAGAGGTAACATCGGAGCTAAGACTGTATGGGGATATATTGGGTTGCTTACTTTCTTCTAAGTTCCTTTCTTTTACATTAATGTGTGGCCTGATGTTGGGGAGGCGAAATTGGGTCAGGCCAAAAAAGGTTTCTTATACAGTAAATGGGCGTTTCTGTGACATTTTGTAGCAGGGTGGAAATAACAGTTGTTCATGTGCTTAGAATGGTCTTACAATGTGCATAGTTATAAAAGCAGGACATGAACTGGATTCGTAAAATATCCCACAGTGACAGTGGAGAAAATTTAATGTCATGATAACGTATGATCTAAAACATGGTTTCCCTACCTTGCGCCGTAGGGTGAACTAACTGCCTCTTCTCTTTGGTCCCAACAAGCAAAAAAAAAAAAAAAAAAAAAAAAAAAACTTTTAAGGTATGAACATAAACACTCGTGATTATCATTTGAAATTCATTTAGCTTGTACATCAAATTAGCCTTACAGACAAGATGATAACCAAATCCATTACAATTATACCTAGTGATAATTGACAGTCTCTTGGGGGCACGTCCAGATGTAACTAGCTTGACCAATAATAAGTTTTGATAGTAGAGGTTGGTTTGGGAAAAGTACGCAAGTTTTTATGTGCCGTTGACAGCTAAATCTTTAGGAGGCATACTTCCAGTAATAGTCTGGTGAAAAGGAAACATTAGGTTAATTGAGCCTTTTATCGACCCTGTTTCACCTAGGTTCAGCCCAGCAGACCCAATCCAGGTACAAATTGGGCTAATTTTAGATGCACTGGGTTACCCATGAAGAAGAGTTGCTTTTTAACAATTGGTACAAGGGCTTCACCGGCCCCTTATACAACAATGGCACCAATAGATTAAGTATGAACATTGAACTATAAGTATAAGCCGGACTATATAAAGTCCTTAGGAGCAACTACAAGTCTAATGGCTGACTTGAACTTTTGTTCTCATACAATAAAAAAATTAGACTGGTAAAAAGTTGCTTCAGTAGAAAATGGGATACATGATTTCGCACTATTAGTGAACCCAATGCTGTCAACACAAAACTTTTAAAAATGTACGACATTTTGGCAAATATAGGCCAGGCAAAATGGTTGTTGAGTTAACAACAGTGAACAAAATCGTATTTACATAAAGTACACTACTGGGTAGAAATTGAGTGTGTTCAACCTCTTGGGGTATGCGTTTCTTTAGATGGACACTTAAAATCACCATATCGCTGACAGACAGCTAATAGCTGTTAAATGAACCTAACCAGTTAAAGCCTTAAATAGGAAACTTTTTGCATATAAATTCAGTCTTGATTTAACATTTTGTCTAGTGCATAATATGTATTGTAAATGTATACCATGCTTTGCACTAATAAAGCAGCTTTTTACCCACTCTACAAAATTTCATATAGTGATAGTATATTTTATTACTTTAAAACGAAGTGTTATTCGATACCCAAAGTTGATTACTTAAAAATGAAACCTTCTTATTTTAAACATCGGTTAAACACCAGACAAATAAACTAGTTTTACTCTCAAAAGATGACAGTAGCTGTTATGGTCCAATCGTTGGACTAGGGAGTTTTTGAACATAACATTTAGCTATGTGATATGGACCATGTGGCTTCATTTAGCTTTAAATGCGACCCCCTAAAACTACCATTGTTTAAATATAGTGGGCAGGATTCACGAAGGCTTGCACGGAGACTAAGAGTAGTGTAAGACTTCATGCAGCCTTCGCAATCCAGGAACAGCCCTAAATTCTGTGTAAGAAACCAGCTAAAATGTCTCTTACACGGAGTGGGCATGGCTATGCTAATCACCTCACTTGCAGCCCAAAGGCATGCAAATGAGGTAGATTAGCGATCCACGAAGCCCAAAGCAGCCCGTGTAAGAGCCGTTTTAGCTGCAGAAATGTACTCAGTTGACAACTGAGTACGTTTCTGCAAAAACCACAATGGAGCCATGTCAGCTCCAAATAAAGGGTGCATATGTGACAGGCAGCATGCCAATGGCCAAATATGTGGCCATTGGCAAGGTACCCCGATGCAAATATGAAAAATAAATATATATTTTTTTCGCCGATGTTTAAACGCAGCGCAGCCCTGCACAAACGGGCTGCGCTGTATAAAACATAAAAATGAAGGTTATAAACCCACAAATGTGGGTTTTATGCAATACATAGATTTACAATGCAGGGACCAGCAGACCAAAAACAACATGGCCACCATTTAGTGGTTGCTAAGGGGGGAAGCTGAGTCTAAGACATGTAACTAAGCATTAGTAGGCAATCTGATGTAAATGAGTGTTAGGATACTGAATTCCACTGACACATAGCAAATGAGCACATTCTGAGTAGTGTAAGAGAAACATAAGGGGGAGGAATGGAGTAGGAGATAGGTGACATCGCAGGGGGGAATGGTAGAAAGAAATGCAGTTCATTGGAGGTCAGTGTTACATGACAGATGTCAGACACATATCATGGAAAGAGGAGTGCCAGAACATAAGCATGGGAAAGTCAAGAAATGGAAGGTGTACACTGTTGCTTACACCAAAGTTTCTTGCTGGGCATGCATGCGCATGTGTGCTCGCCACGAAGCGCGAGTAGGACAGTGTGTGCGCGTGTAAGGCAGACTGAGCATGTGGGAGCCTGTTGGCAGACTTGTAACACTGTTTGCGCTGGTGTGCGCGCGTTTTAACCTGAATAAGCAGATTCTGAACCGTGTAAGCATGTGTGCGCGCGTGTAAGCCACTGTGAGCGTGTTTCTGCTGGTATGCACATTGCTCCCCCCTGAGGAAACAGAGAGGAAAAAGGAAGCAACAGAATTAGTAGGAAGCTAGCAGGGAATACTGCTGGAGCTAGCAGGTGAAAACAAATAGAAGCAGGCAATTACACAGGCAGAATAGTAGCTCAGCCAAGCACTTAAAACTCTGCAAACAGCAGTGCAGGATGTTTCTCTCAAGAGACACTGCAAGACAGGAGTAAGCTATTAGAAGTGAAAACTGAAAAGCTGAACTCAGAGCAGAAATGCTAGGGGCTGCCATAGCTGTCATAAGGAGACATAGGCTACTTGCTGAGGGTGGTGACAATGCAGATGGTGCCAGACAACCCACAGTGAGGAGACAGAGAAGAGTGTACAGGCCCAGGGTCACCTACCATGGGTTACATGAGCTGGAGATAGTAGAGCTATAGAGTGGACAGAGACCTCCTGCAGCAAATTGTCGAGCTGTGCAGGCCACACCTCACACACAGAACCAACAGAGGGGAACCCATCCCAGTGGAAACCAAGGTATGTGTTGGCCTAAGAATACTAGCAACAGGTACCTTCCAGAGACCAACTGGTGATATGATGGGGATATCACAGGCATCAGCCTCCAGGGTACTGCACCAGTTCCTGGATGCCATGTCAGCACATGTCGGTGATCATGTATATTTCCCCAATGCCTGTGAGGTATTGGCCAGCAATATGTGTCTCTTCCAGCAAATAGCGGAATACCGTGAGGTAGTGGGTGCAATAGACTGCACGCACATATGCATCAAAGCACCAGCCGGTGAGCGGGGTAGGGCCTACATTAACCGCAAGGGCTTCCCCTCCATCAAGTGCCAGGTCATGTGTGATGCCCAGGGCATAATAATGAATGTGTGCGCTGGCTGCCCTGGGAGCTACCATGATTCCCATATCTGGCATTTGACGCAGCTGTACCAGACATTTGCCAATGGGGACATCCCACATGGAAACCTAGTGGGGGATGCAGGTTATGCACTGGAGCTGTGGCTGATGACACCCATCAGAAACACACACACACCTGAACAGGAACGCCATAATGAGGCACACGCACAAACACGTAATGTAATAGAGCGTGTGTTTGGGCTGCTCAAGTCACGGTTCCGGTGTCTGGACACATCTGGTGGAGCCTTGCAGTACTCACCAACTACATGTACCCAAATTGTTATGGTATGTGCTATGCTACATAATATGATTTTGCAAAAACAGCTGCAGCAGGACCAGCATAGGGCCAGGCCAAACAGCCCCCCACCATTGCCAAGGCCATCACAGGCAGAGCGTGACTCGGAGGAGGAACAACCTGAGCCTGCCCCAGTAGGCAGAAGGAGGCGTGCCCAGTATGCCCTGGCCTTGGCAAAGAGGCAACGCATAGCACATACACTGGCTCAGTAGGGACCGTGGGAATGATACCCCTCTCTGACTCACTCATATAATAACAGGCATGCCTAAAATGACATAACCTGCTCTCAAACATGTACAGGGAGTGTAGTATGTGCATGCGACAGAGGCAGCCCTGCAGCACCACCTGAGGCATGAATGCCATGTGTTAAGCAATGTAACACCATGTAGTATATGCACACTTGATGACCCTGACTAACATCCTACCCTCACCAAGCATGATGCCACAATATGACGATAAGCTCATTAGTTGCAATAATTGGCTGAAGTATTGCAGTTAGTCAAAGGGGATCCAATGTGTGCCAGCCTGGGATGACATGCTGAGCATGACATGATGCACCACCTGCTAGGGGTGGCGTGCACCTATCAGACCAGGCCTTATGGATACTGGCAAAGGCTATTGTTACCCACAGTGTGCCCTGAATAGGTAAGGCTCAAAACACAAACCCACCTCCATAGGTATCACAAGGGATAAGAACCTAGATGTAATGCTACCCAATGCCATAAGTCTAAACAGCAAGATGCATGCAGTCTAAACTCCCCCAGTATGGAGAATGTTGATATCTGTCCTGTAACAGAAAAATGGGTCAAGGCTCACAACAGCACCCTAACACTACCAGGTTACACCTCATACTGTGCTGTACAGCCTCAAAACATGGAACAAGCTACAAAAGGAGGGTGACTAGCAAGAATTGTCAAGGATAACCACACCCCCATGTTGGTACCACAACAAGAAGCAGCATGGACTAGCCATGGTCAAGTAACAGTGGCTAAAACTGCCTCCCAGTTTATAGCCTGCTACAGACTACCGTCCTAACACCAGGAACTGCACCTGGCCTATGTTGGAATACATGAATATATCAAGCCCTCCAAACCACATTATATTGGGTGACAGAAAATACCCAGACATAGACTGGGAGCATTATACTAGCTCCAACACTGTAGGACAAAAGTTCCTAGAATCCATAAACCAAAATGCCCAGGAACAACGTACCACTCCCACAAGAGGGTAAGCATACTGGATGTGATAATCAGCAACATGGGTACTGGATGGCAAGATGAGAAGTGTATCCCTCACTGGTAAGACCAGACCATAGAGTAATCACACTGGATATACACATCCTGACCACAGTCCCTGGCCAGAAAACCACAGTGAAAAACATGTGTAAAGCAAAAGTTGTACTCCTCCAAACTGATGTGGAATCCATTAAAGGCCCTGTACAGGTGCAAAATATGGGCCACACCTCAGAACCTGTTATACAGGCATTCCATGAACACTGCCAGGAATGCTTGGATTATGCAATCCCAAATAAAACCAAGACACAATGCCATACATGCAGGCATCTGGCATGGTGGACTCCAGCCATTACCAAACCATGCAAGAGAATGAGGAAGCTACTACATGATAGAGCAAACATAAAAAGGGAAGTAATCATTGATCAGTAGTATGGCAATAAAATATGTCCACGCATACAATCCACTAAGGCCAGCTACAAGTTGAATCTGTGAATCTTGAGGCAATGTTACACCTGCCCCAAGTACACAGACAACCCTCAACTCCCCCCAAGAAATACAAATATATGTGAGAGATGCAACTATTTATCCAAACCGGAGGCTGAGCTCCCTCAACTCAGTACTGTCAAAACTAGTCAGGAGGAGAAGGTAACCACACACACCACAAACCCAGTCCCACATAGACCTATCACAACTGCAAACCAAAGGCATAAACACAGAAAAACATTCCCGGAGGCCCTAATTACAAACACACCACACCAACAGAGGCCTCCAAAGCAGCCACCCAATCAACCACAACCTCCAAACATAGCACATGCAACACATAGTACACAAAGCTGGTGTGCCAAACAGTCACAGGCCAGAAAGAGAAACAACATGCCTGATACAGTTGTAATAGGTGACTCCATAGTCAGACACACTGCTGTCCCGCTCACCAGACTGAACAAGGGAAAGGGTACAGTAATCTGCCTGTAGGCTGCTACAATACGCCACATAACACAAGTATGCAGGTCACCCCAAAGCAAGTAGAAATATGATGCAGTCATTGTCCATGCTGGCGTGAATGACCTGAGCTGTACCTCCCCGGACTACATGAAAAGAGACATAGATGAGCTCTCCGGTTATGTAGTCCAGGCCGGTATGACACTGACCATTTGCAGCATCCTACCCTCACCAAGAATGATGCAACAGTACAAACACAGAATAATCAGCTTTAACAAGTGGCACAATTACTGGTGTCATTCCAAGGGGATCCAATGTCTGTCTGCTTGGGATGTCATGCTTGACAAGCCACGCTGCTGTTCCAGGGATGGCTTGCACCTGTTACCCCTGGGCGTCTGGATATTGATTAAGGCTTTTGCCACCTCCATAGAGCCTTCGTAGGCAAGGCTGAAAAGACTAACCCACCACCCTAGAAAACATAAGTGGAAAGAAACATAAGGGTAATGCTGACCAATGCCAGACATGTAAACCTCAATATGCATGCTCCCGAGGCCCTCCCCAGTATGGAGAACATTGATGTCCGTGCAGTGACAGAAACCTGCTGCAAGCCTCCTGACAGCACACCAGCACCACCAGGTTATACCTCATATCATGCGTTATGGCCCCAAAACCTGGACCAAAACATAAAAGGAGGGGGAGTATCCATATTCAGCACAGACACCCATACAATGCACGAAGCATCGGAGACCACCCATGTGCAACTAACCGTAGGCAAAACTGCTGTACAGTCTGTAGCATGCTACAGACCACACTCTCACACACAGGAACCCCACCCAGCCGTCCTGAAGACACTGGACAGTATGAATGTCCCACCAAATACCAAACAAGGTACTCATAAATTACCACATAGGTGGTAAACCATTATGTATGGAAGGAGTAATCAGGGACCTAGGGACACAAGTGGACAGTAACCTGTTATGTGACACTCACATTGCCAATGTGGCTAGGAAGACTGTCTATATTGGACACCGTATCATGAAAGGATTCACATCTACGTCAGCAGAGGTCATTGTGCCCCTATACTGTTCTCTTATCAGACCCATAATCTAGTACAATGCCTCATTTGGGATGTACCTTACCTGACACCTGCAGCAGTTAGAAAGACCTCAAAGGTACCTCACCAAGAGGATAAAGGGTCTCAAATATATGTCATATGCTGCCTGGCTGTAGACACCCCAGCTGAATGCCATCACATACTGCCTACACAGAGGCGTTGTATGCCTGTTGTACAAGGCCATGTCCAACACAGGAGTAATGGACATGCTCCACCCCAGAAAACCCAAAGCCATCGGAGCTGTGAGAGTGAGAGATGTCAACCTCAACACATAATGAAATAGGATGTGCTGGAGGGACAGATACATAACCCAGAGGCTCCCTACACCCTGGAACAGAATCCCACTCCATGTTAGGCAGAGCCCCTCACTGACACTCTTCAACAGGAATCTTGCCAAGTGGATGGATGATCGTAGATGTACACTGGGGGTCTTCACTGTGTCACGCCCAGACAGAGGCACAGTAAAGTAAATCATAAATGGCCATAATATTCACATAGCAAGGGGTGGCGAAAGCCACACACACTCTGGCTAGGCTTATAAATGCCCTAGGGTGGATAGCCTAGTATGAACCTATGAACCTATGAAGATACAAATTGTACAGGACACTAAGGATAATCACAAGGCTTTCTTAACTGATGGTAGGAACCTTGTTGGGAATTCACAGATATGCTCTGAATCACTCAAATATTACAAACAACATACCAAACACACACACATATTGCCAACATCCAACCTGACAGGTGCAGTGCAACCCCCAGAATGCAAAATATCTATCCCAGCAGACTGCTGGCCCCTGACATTGCAGATGCTGAGGTAACAGCCAGCATCTACAAAGCAAAACACACAGCAGCAATGGTATGAGATGGTGTCCTGGGCTGAGTCCAACATGGACTCCAAGAAGAATGGAATGCCAAATCACAATACTGCTCAATGTCAGCCTTACCACAGGATATGTACCCAAAGAGCAGTGTACAACAACAGTGGTCCTTCTCAACAAAGGTGTTGCTTGAATGGTTACTGCAAACTACCACCCCAGAATCCTGACAAGCTTGGCCTGCACAGCTATGGAAAGGATCAGCATGTACCGCAGACATAAAGATATTGGGGACCTACTGACACCGGACCCTACCCAGTGTGGCTTTCTTAAGTGCAGATCCTGCCCCTTAAACATGTTTGACTCATTTGAAACAGTCATTAAGGTCATTGATGAGGGCAAAGTGGTCCACACAGCGTAGCTGGACCTTGCAAAGGCTTCCATACAAGTAGAGGGGTTGCAAACCAGACCAAGGACAGAACTGACATGGTCAGACATGCTGCAGCCATGTCAGACTACAAACCAGATATAACTGGCATCCCACAAGGCTTGGTCCTGGGACCTCCCTCGTTTGGTATATATGTCCCATAGGTACAGGCCAACATGGAAGGACTGTGTCTGAACATGTTTGCAGAGGACTACAAACTGGCCACCATATCTGACCCTCCAGCTGACACAAGCATCCCACAAAAGGGCCACATAGAAACAGACAACTGGTGCCATAGCCATGTTAGCAAGCTAATTGCAGAAATGTGTATAGTCAACCCCTGTGGATATACAGTAAGTGCCCACCAATTACCACACAGGTGTTAACCCATTAAGTACTTAACATGTAATGAGACACCTGGGGACACAAGTTGATAGATATCCTGCATTGGACAAGCATGTGGCTGTAGTGGTTACAGAAACATACCATATACCCACCTAATCATGAAGGTTGTCAAATTTAGATAAGGGGAGGTCATTGTGGCTCTGCAGTCATCCTTCATCAGCGTTACAATTGACTACAATAGCCCCTGTGGGATGTACCTCAGCAGACACCTCCATCAACTGTAAAGTCCCCAAAGTACCTCACCAGGAGTATCAAAGAGCTTGAACAGATGCCATGTGTTGCCTGATTAAACAAACTGCAGCTCCACACACTGCCATACTGCCCACCCAGAGGCAAGCTGTGCCTGATGTATAAAGCCATGTCCAAGCTGGAATCAATGAACATGCTGCACCTTGTACAATCTGAATGGCAGTGAGCTATGCACATGAGAGACCTGAACCCCAGCACTGACATACATAGGACAAGCTGTACTGAATGATCCATAACACAGAAGCCACCCCCACTCACGAGTAAACTCCCAGTACAGGTTAGCCAGAGAGTCACTCATCGACTCTCCTCAAGAGGAATCTTGATGAGTGGATGGGAGATGGTAGGTTTACCCTGGGTATCACTGTTATGTCACGGGTAGACGGAGGTACAGTATACTAACCATGACATATGTCATGGCAAACTCCACTTACAATGTGTGTCGAAGGACAAACACACTCTCCGACTAGCATTAGAAATGGCCTAGGGCACATCGCTAGTGTTTGCCAATGTACACCTATGTTGTGGAATACACTACCAATGTTGGACAAGTCTGGTTTAAGTAGTTCATATCTGAACATAATGCAACATGGTCAGATGTGCACAACTGGCCCCTAACCAGGCTGTTGTGCTCACTATGAAAATGTAAAGCAGTGATAGGACTAAAGCCCAGGATACTGTCCACCACAGTGAAAGTACTGAACCAGTACACTATCACGGTACTACAGTGTTAGGTCAGTATGAAAGGATGTTGACAACTGTATGCAAAGTATCCCATGCAAACCCTGCAGGCACAGTATAATCCCTGTTGTGTTCAGACACAAAGCAGTTGGACAGTAACTACACAACATGACACACAACACACAACCATAAATGTGAGATATTGTTGAAGTTCACACTCATCCACAAATGTGGTGGGCTGCAGAGTTCAACATATGGAAAGCTCACACTGGGCATGCTCGCACACTTTGATAAATGAGACATATGTCAGACAACATGCCATGGAAATCCTGAACTGGGCATGCTCACACACTTAGGCCAAATCTCAGTTTAGCAGTTGGCCACACATATCTGGTATTTGTACGTGTTATTCCAGAAACCAACCACATTACAGCAATCTGCCCAGTGCACACAGTTAAATGACTACAGAGACATACGTGATATAGTGGATCCCTCCCATATTCAAACATCTTCCACAGATACACAAGTTTTTCATAGAAACAGGGAATGCTATGGCAATAAAGACCTGCAAACAGTCTATCAGCAACAAATATTGTGCATCTGACAATTAAACATATGGGTGTAGAGGTCAACACTAGGCTGTTTGCCCTAGGGAATGACAGATTAGCCAGAGTGTGCTTGGCGTCTGCCTCCCCAGTACAGTAGGCTACTGTGCCACTGTAAAGTAGGTCACATAAGGCACCGTGTGAGGCTAGTGTGCTGTGCCTCTGTCAAGCAGGGACACAGAGGAGATCCCAGGGGTTGAATTTGCTAAGCCACATCCATGTTGTTGGTGTGTGCTGGAAGAGGGTTGCTGAGGACCTCTAACAGTAAGTGGGTGTCATTAACAGACTGAGGGGAGCCTTATCTGCATTGTCTGGACAATTTCACTGTCAACACTTTGTCGTGATGATTATGAGGGATTGAAGTGTCGTGCCAGTACTGTTCAGAGATGTTCTCCCTCTGTGGGCTACTGCTCTGCAATGTATTAACTCACTCTGTCTGTTGGACAGCTCATATATGGCTGGTATACACCTGACAGGTGTCCTGTTGTGGAGCAGTCATGGGTATATTTGGGATAGCATGATCAATGCAAACCTTCCACATGCTCATAGAATGCAATTGTCAAGGATTATGCAGAGTGGCCTGTATACTCCCCCAGCATGGGTCCTTTGAATTCTTCTACCCCAGTCTTCACAAGTGTAAAGTCTGCTTTTGATAAATACACTTTGTTTGCAGTGACAACCTTGCCTGGGGGTGGGGATGGGATATGGATGTCCAGGGAAAGGTGGGTATGGTCAGATATCAACAATGGTGGTCTACCTCTGGTGTGGAACAGTGAGTACCCATGTTGCAGATGGTCAGGTGCAATATGTATTCCCCCTTGTGGCTGTGGTGAGTGGTTCTGCCATAGCACATGGACTCACAAATTGTAGTGGCTGTATTGTAATGTTGTAGAGGTCTGAGTAGTTCCCACACACAATATACCTGTACCTGATGTTAACAACTGGAATGGTGTATGTGAACACATGCATATCTTGGCACTGTTCCCAGGGAAGCAAAGTGTGTGTCCTGGATGTGGGAGGGGTGGTCTGAACTGGTTGTGTTGTGTGTTACAGGTCCTGTGGTCGCGAAGCATGGTATAGAACATAACCTGCCAGTGTGATGTGCATATCTGACCCTGAAGTAGGTGGCTGCAAAATGCATATATATGCTATCCCTCACCTGACAGGTAGTACTAGATGTACATACCGCTGTAGAAATAATGATGTCAGCACCCTATAAATACTGCAGGTGCAGAACAGGTGCCCAGTAATTCGGATAGTACGCTCTGCTCATGCGTCTCCCTCAAGTGTCATAATATAGTTAGGTAGGGGTTTGAATCCTGCAAATGCTCAGTGGGTGAGTGGAGTTGTTGTGTGTGCAAGTCTGTGTGAGGGAAATGTCCCTTTTGGCAACTGGGAAAACACACTACAGGATGCACATTCCCCTTTCTAAACACTGATGATGTCAGCACCCTATAAGTACAGCAGGAGAAGGGAAACCTCCCAATAATGCGAATAGCATGCTCCGCTAATGTGTCCGTCTCGAGTGTCATAACATAGTTAGGTAGTGGTTTGAATCCTGCAAATGATCAGTGTGTGTGGTGGGGTGTTAGTGTGTGTGCAATTCTGTATGAAAGAAATGTCCCTTTTGGCAACTAGGAGAACACACTACAGGATGCACATTCCTCTTTCTAAACACTGATGATGTCAGCACCCTATAAGTACAGCAGGAGAAGGGAAACCTCCTACAAATGTGAATAGCGCGCTCTGCTAATGCGTCCGTCTTGAGTGTCATAACATAGTTAGGTAGGGATTTGAATCCTGCAAATGCTCAGTGTGTGTGGAGAGGGGTTAGTGTGTGTGCAATTCTGTATGAAAGAAGTGTCCCGTTTGGCAACTAGGAGAACACACTACAGGATGCACATTCCTCTTTCTAAACGCTGATGATGCCAGCACCCTATAAGTACAGCAGGGGAAGGGAAACCTCCCAGTAATGTGAATAGCGTGCTCCGCTAATGTGTCCATCTCGGGTGTCATAGCATAGTTAGGTAGCGGTTTGAATCCTGCAAATGCTCAGTGTGTGTGGAGGGGGGTTAGTGTGTGTGCGATTCTGTATAAAGGAAATGTCCCTTTTGGCAACTAGGAGAACACACTACAGGATGCACATTCCTCTTTCTAAACACTGATGATGTCAGCACCCTATAAGTAAAGCAGGAGAAGAGAAACCTCCCAGTAATGCGAATAGCGCGCTCTGCTAATGTGTCCATCTTGTGTTCCATAACATAGTTAGGTAGGGGTTTAAATTCTGCAAATGATAAGTGTGTGTGTTTGGATAAGGGGTGTTAGTGTGTATGCAGTTCTGTGTGAGGGAAATGTCCCTTTTGGCAACTAGGAGAACACACTACAGGATGCACATTCCCCTTTCTAAACACTGATGATGTCAGCACCCTATAAGTACAGCAGGAGAAGAGAAACCTCCAAGTAATGCAAATAGAGCGTTCTGCTAATGCGTCCGTCTTGTGTTTCATAACATAGTTAAGTAGGGGTTTGAATCCTGCAGGGGGTGGAAGTAGGGGGTGTGTGCGATTACATGTATGAGAAAACTGACCCTTTTGCCAACCAGTACAACACACCAGCTGCTGCATATTCCAATCTCTACACAGAGATGATGACAGCACCCTACAAGTACAGCGGAAGAGGGCAAATCTCCCAGTCATGCAAATAGCACGCTCTGCTACTGCGTCTTTCACTACTGTCATAGCACAGTTAGTTATGGCTTTGAATTCCACACATGCCACGTGTGTTTTTGTCACACAGAATGCCCATGTGTGTGGGTTGTTGTTCACAATAATGCATGACATCGATTAAACCAGTTATGGCAATGGACACAGATGATATATGTGTGTGCCAAATACACATATGTACCTGTGACCTTCAATAGTTCCCATGTCTGACGCCTACCACATGTGAATACATGGTATTTGCACTGAATAACATTATGACTGTGGTTTTCTGTGCGGGTGCTGCATGTGGTATGTGTATATCCAGTGTGAGATGTATATGGTATCATCCTAGCAGCGAGGGATACACATCTGGTCTGGGGCATATAGTCTACATGTTGTTGATGAACAGGTGCTGCATGTTTTCACCTGTTGTGGGAGTGGTAACAAGTTGTTCCATAGCAATGCAGTGACTACATGCTAGGAACCTTTCAGCTAGGGTGTTGTAGCTACAGTAATTCATCAGCATTCAGTAATACGTCAGCATTCCTGGTGAGGGTATGATGCCAACCAAGGTCAGGGTCATACCAGCCTGTGCCACATGCTCAGAGAGCCCTTCCATGTTCCCTATCATGTAGTCCAGGGAGGTACATCACAGGTCAGCCATAGTGGCATGGACAATGACTGAGTCATATGTGTCCATGCCTCTGACTGACCTGTATGCTTGTGTTATGTGGTGGACCATAGTGCCCCACGGGCATATCACTGTGACCTTCACCTTGTCCAGCCTGGTGAGCGGGACCTCACTGTACCGGACAATAAAGGTACCTAACACAACTGTAGCAGGTGTGTTGTCTAGCCGTACAGGCTGTGACTGTTTGCCACACAGGATTTGTGTGCTATATGTTGCACGTGCTGTGTTCTGGCTTAACGTATGCCTGTGTGCCAGCTGCAGAGGTGTCTGCTGCTCAGGCAGGATGCTATTCTGAGGCTCCACGAATGGCCCAGTGTGTTCACGTGTTTGGATTGCTGTCAGTGTAGGTCTACATCAGACTGGTATTGTAGTCACTGTAGTATTTCATGCCACCTGACAGGTTATGCCAGTACTGGGTTCAGAGTGCTTAGTCCCCAGTTTGGCTATGTGGTTGCATCTCATACATGTGTTGTACGTCCATGTGTAGGGGAGAGGGTTGACTGTGTACATGTGGCAGCTGTGACATTGCCACATGACCCACATATTCCACAACTGTACCATAGAGGTGACTGACAAGTGACCTTTGCACATGCTACCATAGTATTGTAATTGCCATGGTGATTAACAGCACATAGGACCAATGGGGAACAAGTTACATAGGTTCATAGGTTCATACTAGGCTATCTGCCCTAGGGCATGTGTTTGGCTTTCGCCACCCATTTTAAATTTATTTTGCTATGCCCTTTTCTGAGGTTAGTATACTGTGCCTCTGTCTAACAGTGACACAGAAGTGATACCCGGGGTAAACCTACGATCTCCCATCCACTCATCAAGATTCCTCTTGAAGAGAGTCAATGAAGGACTCTGCCTAACCTGGACTGGGATTTTATTCCAGAGTGAAGGGAGCCTCTGGGTTATGAATCTGTCCCTCCAGCATGTCCTATTTATTTCAGTGCTGAGGTTCAAGTCCCTCGAGTGCATAGCGCGATGGGATTTTGATTTTCTGAGGTGCAGCATGTCCATTAATTCCGGGTTGGACATGGCTTTATACGTCAGGCACAGATCGCCTCTGAACAGGCGGTATACCACTGAGTAGAGCTGGAGTTTCTTTAACCGGGCAGCATATGGCATCTGTTTGAGCCCTTTGATCCTCTTGGTGAGGTACTTTCCAGTTGCTGCAGGTGTCTGGTAAGGTACATCCCAAAAGGGCATTGTACTCAAGTATGGGCCTGATGAGGGATGAGTAAAGAGGCACGATGACCTCCCCTGATCTAGATGTGAATCCCTTCATGATTAGGTGGGCTATATCAAATGTTTTTCTAACCACTTTGGCCACGTGGTTGTCAAATGAGAGATTGCTATCAACTTGGGTCCCCAGGTCCCTAATTACTTCTTCTGTACTTAATGGATTACCACCTATGTGGTAATTTGTGGGCACTTTGTTTTTGCCAAAGGGGATGACTATACACCTTTTGTCATTTAGCTTGAGGCCATGGCTCTGGCACCAGTTGTCTGTTTCTATGAGGCCCTTTTGGAGGATGCTTGTGTCAGCTGGAGAGTCGATTATGGTGGCCAGTTTGCAGTCATCTGCGAACTTGGTCAACCACAGTCCTTCCGTGTTGGCCTGTACCTCCGAGAAATATATACCGAACAAGAGAGGTCCCAGGACTGAGCCTTGTGGGACACCACTTGTAACTGGTTTGGAGTCTGACATGGCTCCAGCAACTCTAACCATGTGGGTTCTGTTCTTGAGCCAGTTTGCAATCCATCTAGCGACATAGGGGTTTATATTTAAGCTGGTGAGCTTATCTATAATGCCCGAGTGGGGTATTGTATCGAAGGCTTTTGCGAGGTCCAGGTAAGCTGTGTGGACCACCTTCCCCTCGTCAATGGCCTTGGTGACTGTTTCAAAGAAATCGACCAGGTTTAAGAGGCAGGATCTGCCCTTAACAAAGCCGAACTGGGTAGGATCCAGTGTCTGTAGGTCCCCCAATATCTTTATTTATGAGGTCCATGATAATCCTTTCCATAGCTTTGCAGACCAAGCTAGTCAGGCTTATGGGGCAATAGTTTCCAGGATCTGTTGAGGCACCACCTTTATGGAAAGGGACCACTGTTGCTGTACGCCACTCTTTGGGCACATATCCTGTAGTAAGGCTGAGATTGAACAGTAGTTTTATGTTTGGGTTTCGCTCTTCTTGGAGTTCATGTAGGACACAGCCTGGGACACTGTCTGGTCCCATTGATGCTGTGTTTTTTGCTTTGGAGAGGGCGGCTCTTACCTGAGCATCTGAGATGTCAGGGGGGCAGCACTCTGCTGGGATAGATATTTGCCCTTTTGGTGTGGAGGGGAGAAGTTTGCTGAACCTGTCAGCTAGGATGTTGGCAATGTCTGTGGGTTCGGTGTATTTTTTGTCATTTTGGACTAATTCTGAGCATATCTGAGAATTACCACCCAGGTTCCTAACATAACTAAAGAAAGCCTTGTGATTATCCTTAGTGTCCTGTGCAATTTTCTCTCGAAGCTGGCCTTAGACAATTTTATGAGTGCCCGTAGTTTTTTGCTAATACTGATCAATGATGCCTTCCCTTTTTGGGATTTTGCTCTATCATTTAGTAGCTTCCTCCTTCTATTGTATAGTTTGTTTATGGCTGGGGTCCACCAGACAGGACGTCTGCCTTTGGAGGATTGGGTCTTGGTTTTATTTGGGATCGCATGATCCATGCATTCCTGAAGGTGTTCATAGAATGCGTTTATAAAGGATTCTGCAGTCTGGGCTGTATTCTCCACAGGCCCGGGGGCTTTGAAGGATTCCACCTCGGTTTTGAAGAGTGTGAAATTTGCTTTAGAGAAGTTTTTCACTGTGGTTTTCTGGGCAGGGGGTGGGGTCGGGATGTGAATATCCAGTGAGATTAGTTTATGGTCTGATCTTACCAGTGAGGGATACATTTCTGGTCTGGAGCATAGAGTCCCCATGTTGGTTGGTGATGATCAGGTCCAGTATGTTTTCCCCTCTTGTGGGAGTGGTAACAATTTGTTCCATAGCATTTGAGTTTATAAATTCTAGGAACCTATGGGCTAGGGTGATGGAGCTAGAGTAATGCTCCCAGTCTATGTTTGGGTAGTTCAAGTCGCCCAATATAATGGTGTTTGGAGAGACCTTCATATTTTCCAGTGTTCTCAGGAAGGCCGAGTGGCGTTCCTGGGTTTGGGAGGGTGGTCTGTAGCAGGCTATAAACTGGAAGGCAGTTTTACCCACTGTTAGTTGCACATGGTAGTCTCTGATGCTTCGTGCTTTGCCACCAACCTGGAGGTGTGGGTATCTTTGATGAATATCGATACTCCCCCTCCTTTTGTGGTTCGGTCCAAGTTTTGGGGCCGAAAAGCATGGTATGAGGTATAACCTGGTAGTGCTGGGGTGCTCTCGGTAGCCCTGAATCAGGTTTCTGTTACTGCACAGATATCGATGTTCTCCATGCTAAGGAGAGTTTCGAATGCGTGCATCTTGAGGTTTAGACGTCTGGCGTTGAGTAGCATTACTCTTAGTTTCTTATCCCTTGTGATACCTATGGAGGTGGGTTTGTCCTTTGAGCCTTGCCTAAAAAAGGCACTATGGGGGTAGCAAGAGCCTTTGCCAATATCCGAAAGCCCAGGGGTGACAGGTGCAAGCCGTCCCTAGCGAAGCAGGTGGTTCAACAGAAGGTGAGTATGTGAGGGTGTAGTGCCTGTGATTAGTTAGCACTGGCATATATGACTGCTCACGTGGACAAATGCCAGGTAAGTCATATGCAATGTGTCACAGGCAGCGTACATGTGAACAGGACAAACAGTGACGTTCTGTCAAGTGAGACATGGACATACATATAGTAAGCTATGCAGATGTCACTAGGAGTCCACAGAAGCTCTGTAACTCTGCATTGCAGGTGGGATCAGTGTTCCAGGGTAACTGCAAGCAAACATGCATGCAAACAAAGCTACAGTAAGCAGGGCTGCATGTAGTCCATTGTACCACAAATAAGCTGTACCATTTCCAGTAGGTAACAGTGCAGATATGCAGGCACTATACACATGTACATGGAAATACACAGGTCAGATGGCTAGGGTCCAGTCTTAGCGCACACAAGTGTACAGACCATGTACCATCAGGATATACAATAACTGGATGGAAACCCAGGTGCTCATACCTGCAGTAATACACATGTCAAATAACAGACACTGAGCCTTCACTCAGTGGTTCCATACTTAGTAGGATGTATGCTACCTGGCCTGCCACCACAGTATCCCTGACATGTATGGGGACTCTCCCTCCTGTGACAGTTAATTTTGTGTGTTGGGGCTGTCTAGCATGGTATGAGATGTGAGCTTGCAGTGCTAGGGTGCTCCTGTGTGTCCTGTACCAGTCGTGTAGTACTGCACACATATCAACATCCTCAAACATCCGCATTGCAGAGTTCAGTGTGGGCAACATGCCACTTGCAGTTTACATGTCCATCATTGCGTATCAATACTTTCATTACCTTATCCCCTGTGCTACCTATGTATGTAGCCTTCTGTTGACATCCTTACCACCAGTATGCCAACATGTGCAGATGATACACTATGGTACTTACCATGGGTGTAGACAACAGTACATGGCAATCATACCCTTACTGCATCAGGCATCCTGGGATATACCCACAATTATATACTGTTAACAACATGATACTATTACTACACGTCTATGTAGTCACCCTGTGCATCAGCAACATGTTAACCTGTACCTGCACTGATGTTACAGATTGCAGGAGGTGGCACAGTTTCATCATATGCACATGGTGTGAACTTGGTATGCCTGAGTCAGCCACCGATACCACCAATTGACATGTATGTGTATGTGCGTTGGTGAGGGACAGCAGTACAAGGTGGGGCAATGTTGATGCAGTGTGTGCATGTATGCGGTAGCCCTAGGTGTTGTCAATTCGCATGTGTGTATGGATGCACACAGTTCCACCTCATGGCTGCCATATACTGGTGTTTGTGGACAGCCACAGACTGTACCTGCCAGGTCATACAGATCAGTGTCTGTGGCCATGGACAAGGTGCCTGTGCCTTGCAGGGGTGCGACGGACTGTATCCGGTACCAATCCAGACTGGGTACTGTCATCAGAAGCAGGTGTTCATTGACTGGACACAGATCCCTGTCGGGCCTGTCCAGAGCCACGTGCACGTGGTCTCCTGGGGCGGTCTGATGACAGCACAGACCCAGCATTGCTGGGGCTGCTGCTGGCACTATGGGGGCGGCTGCGGCCCTGTTGTCGTCCGCGACGACTGCCAGCTGCTGCTGTTGCTGGCATATGCCCACGTCGACGCCTCAACCGTCCACCATCGCCCTGGCTCATGGACATGTAGTTGTGGAACCGGTCTAATATGTCCCCACAACGTCTGTCTATGACATCGGTGAAATTACGGATGGCAGCCGCAATGTCACGCATACTGTCAGTCATGGCTGTGCGACATGCTGTCAGCTCCCTCAGACCCTGTCTGGTGTACTGTTCCATATGTGACTGTGTCTGCATGACAGCCCGAAACATAGCTGAGGTTGTAAGACCTCTGTGGGCACGTCTGACAGGGGCAGTACGCCCACGGATGCTCCCAAGAGAACCCCTGGACATCTGTCTGTGTGGTACCATCTCAGGGCCATGCCCATGGCTGCTGTGTGGGGAAGCATGTGCCACAGATACCACATTACCCTGGTCAATGCCGACTGTATCCTGTCCATCACTTAGGGACATTGGTGACAAAGGGTGTATTGGCAGGATAACTGTGCGCATTGATGGGGTTGACAGCTGTGTACTGTCAATTGGCTGACCAATGACGGTCCCTGGCATACCTTCCTGTGCCATTGCACAGATGTCATCATTATCAGTACCCCTGGTACCTGATTCAGGTTTCCTGCTGCATGACACCAGAGCAGCACCAGAACCTGTGGGAGGGAAACAGGAAACACAGTTTACAATGTCTACACAATATTACCAGTGATGCACACATGCACACATGCACAGGTCCACACATCCACACATGCACACATGCACACGTGCACAGGTGCACACATGCACACATGCACACATGCACACATGCACACATGAACACATGCACACATGCACGCATGCACACATGCACACATGCACACAGTTGCACACAGTTGCACACAGTTGCACACTTGCACACTACTCAGTATGCGAGATATCAACACACAGACACAGACACATCTGCATGCATACACAGAGCACTACTCGGTGAGCCTAATTTTACTATTACTATCAAGACTATTAAAGGTATTGTTAATACACACTCACCAGCATAGATAGGCTGCATTGCTGTTATACCGGAGGGACCTGCAGAAGTGAGGAAATTAATGTCAGTGGGCACAACTGTGTCATTGTTACTGAGTATGATACAGGTCAGTAGTACAACAGTCGCCTTTCACAGGTCAGCTGCTGATATTGAGAATATCACACTTGCACATTAAATACTATGATGACAGCTACAAACCAAGGACACACCTCACACATGCATTAACTACCAGTGTACACAACAGTCAACTATACATATGGCATATTACCTGCACGCTCGTAGTCTTGCTGCTGCGTGGCTCCAGCCTCCATCATAATGCATGTCTGCTGCTGTTGTTGTTGTTGGCGGGCTGGAGCCACAACACTTATGAGTAGTCCTTCCAGTCTGGTGAGTAAGGGATGTGTAGCCACCCCACCACCTGTGGCAACCTGTTGCCTGTGGATATCCGACGCACGCTGATGGACATTTCTGATTAAATCACTGCAGTGATGTCGTACCTGCTCATATGTCCTATTATGCGTGCCTATGTCATTTACCCGACAGACCAGGTCTTGCCACAGTGCAGCCCTCTCCTGCTGATTCTGGCTGGTGCGGGAAAAGAGTATTGCATAATCCCGCACCAGGCTCTGGTGTATCTCCTCATCCTCAGCTGCAGAGTAAGCTGGAGTGCTGGTGAGCCATGGTCCTGAAAAAGGAAATAACATGATATCAGCAAAATATGTCAGCAGAATTTGGCACACATACTACACATGCTACTCGACTGTTGTGATACAACATATCTCACATATATAGCATCTGTCTGTCTATTGGTGGATACACATGTAAATGGCCAGGTATCAGTGCTCAGCCAACAACTGTGCAACAGTACCTGGCACACTCCATACAACATACTACCAAACCCCAGCAGTCAGAACACTGATTCAGGTCCAAAGCACCTCCTCACTCTGGGGTTTGTATCGAGGTAGTGTATGGGGTACATCATCAACTACTGTGAGCTGACCACAAACTAATTGCCCTGGATATACATATCCCACCTCCACCACCAGCACAAACGACTACAGTGAATAACATTTCAAATGCAAACTTTACACTTTGTAACAGTGACATGGTATCCTTTCAGCCCACTGGGCCAGTGGAAGACACAACCCACAATGCTGACCCCTTCACAAATTATTTCTACGGACATCTCCGAGAATGCATGGATCATGCAATCCCATATAAGACCAAGACACTCTCCACAAAGGGACAGCATCCTGTCTGGTGGACCCCAGCCATAGACAGATTGTATAACAAAAGATGGAAGCTACTGCAAGACAGAGCATAATTCCATACAGGGAAGGCATGTCTGATCAGCACTAGTAAGGAGCTATTTTCTCTCATACAAACATCCATGGGCAACTTTGAGAGGGAAATCAACAGGGACACTACAGATAACCACAAGGCCTTCTTCAGTTATGTTAGCAACCTGGTCAGAAACCATCCAATATGCTCATAGTTAGTACACAACAACAAATAATTCACTGAACCCACAGATATTGGCAACATTGTGGCAGACAGTTTCGGTGCAGGTTTCCCCCCTCTCCCCAAAATAAGACATACTTATCCCAGCTGACTGTAACCTCCCTGTCATCACAGATGTCCAGGTGAGAGCCGCCCTCAGAAAAGCAGAATACACAACATGAATGGGACCTGATGGTATCCCCGGTTGCATGCTACATGAACTCCAAGAGGAGCTAAACACACATATAGAAGTGCTATGTAACACTAGCCTGACTACAGGATATGTACCTGTACACTGGCGCACAGCAGCAGTGGTTCCACTCCACGAGGGAGGCACCTCTACATACCAATACAATACAACACAATACAATACAATACATTACAATACAATACAATACAATATGCTATTGCCCCTGGGACTACAGCAGCATACTGTTCTGCTACCCTGACCATTGTGACACATGTGATGTGATGGTACCAGCTTTTGTCAAACAGTTACACAGGGTGACTCATATGGCATATTACCTATCTGACTAACATTCAGCAGGGGTATGTGTGGCATGTACTCATGGGGAGTCTTGCTTCTTAACGCTGTGTGGTTTATTGCAGGGTATGTCTTATCTGTGGGTAGGAACCTGTACCTCCACCATGTGCTCTCTATTGCAGTGTCACGGATGACACACAGCAGTCATTTAGGTTGTGGATGGTGTGAGGTGTTACTATGGTTGTTGGACATCTGTCATGGGTGTGACTTAAGTATGTAAATCCAGGAGTGGTAACCTCTATGTGGGTAGTATGTGTGTACTCTGTGGTGTTGTCAGTCACTGTGCATTGGTAATGTGTTTGAGTGCATTGTCACAGTGTTGTACATGTCAAAGTGTCCTTCTCCATATCTGTAGCTGTCATGTGAGATACATACCGTGGCAGCCATTGTGTGGTGTGGAGGGGTACACTGACCTACATGTCCATATATGACACACCATGTCTGCTGACACATACCATGTGCAGGTATTCCAGGAATAGTGTGCCACTGTGAATATCATTGGGGGGACTATTGTACACATTTATGACCCTGTTCACCCCTGACACATGCAGTGGTGGGCAGCCAATCACATATCTGGTGGTTACTGTTGTAGGTGATTTGAAATGGGGTATGGTACTCCAGTTTTGACACTGGTGTTCACTCCATGCCTTTGTCACCAGGCACCTGTTGCAATACATCTGTACACATGTGCCTCACTCAGAATATATATACATCTCTCTCTCTCTATATATATATATATATATATATATATATATATATATATATATATATATATATATATATATATATGTATATATATATATCTATATGTATATATATATATATATATATATATATATATATATATATATATGTCTGTATACATATACACATATATGTATAGATGTACATATATTGCTATAGATATGGAGAGAGGGGGGTGTGTGACAGAGAGGGGGTGAGAGTGACAGAGGGGGTGGGACAGGGGGAGTGTGAGATCGTCATATACAGTCATATATGTAGATAGTCTGATCTGTCTGTCTATGTATATGTATCTACATATATCTATATCTGTATGTGTGCATTACATATATATGTTTGTACATATTCTATCTATCTACATCTGTCTATGTATTCCTACATCTCTCTCTATATATGTATACATATATGCATATTACATATATATATATATATATATATATATATATATATATATATATATATATACATACATACATATATTGACATACATATATCCATATGATAGATAGGTATATCAACATGTTTGTTTACAAAACTGTATCCACACACTAACATACTGCTAAACATACATAACTGTGAAACCTACTTTGTACATTGCACTACAACCTACATTCAACCTACATTGATATGTGCACATAGATGCTCTCACATACATATGTATGTACAGCCTTCACTGATAGTTGCTGTATGTCCCCTGCCCTTTGCACATCTTCATATACATATGGATACAGACCAATGACACATATGGAGGGTTCACAGTATGTAGACTTTTATAGTATTACTTTACATTACCTGTGTTTGTCACAGCTGCTTGTGTTGCCGTCTGGTTTCGTGTCCTGCTGCTCCACTTGCCAGTTGTCAGCTTTCAAGTGGTTGTTGCTGACCGGTTTTGTTTGTGTATGTTTAATTTTTTTCTCTGTCTCTCTCTCTCTCTCTCTCTCTCTCTCTCTCTCTCTTTCTCCCTGCCTCCACAGGGTGGAATGAAAGTATTGCATGTGTGGACTGGGAGTACAGCATGCTTTTGTAGGTATCTGCATATGTCCATGTGTGATGGCCTCTGCACCAATTGTTAGCCAGCATTTGCTAATTGCATGCAGCCTGTTGTGTACTGATTGCAGTTCTCACTGTGATTTCAGGACAGTGCTATAAAAAGGTATGTGAGATAGGCATAGCCCTTTCAGATTTTAAGGGCAGGGACCATGCTGGTATGCTGTAGACACTGTTCTGTGAGTGTAAAGGTTAGTATCTCTCTCATATTTCTGGCTGTGTTGTAGATTAACATTTCTCCATTCATTTCTCCAGTTTCCTGTACTAAGTGTGTATGTACACTGACACCTAAGACTACTACTACTGTTAATGTGGGTGTGTGTGCTTTCCTGTGGGACATGTGGTGTAACTGGTGTATAGCAGTGGCTCTTGCACTTTGTTGCTATCGCTTCAATATTTGCCCTTTATATTCACTACTTGTATGCCTGCTAGGTGTCTTGACTGTAGTGTGTTGCTGTGGCTTTCCTATTTTCCATGTACATTCACCCCTTGGAATGCTTGCTATATCTGCTAGGGTGTTACTGCATGCAGTGTGGTCTGGCCATGGTGTGGGCCTTGACATCTATTAGGGTATTTGAGTATGCTGCTGAGCAGGCCCCAGAGACTCTCAGGTGCATCTTTTATCTGCCTCATGGAATGGTACATATCAGTGGGGTACACCCATTAAATTGTCTGGTATTCTGCAGTTGTGACTGTGGGATAGCATGAGCATATGTATTACTACACTATTTCTGCCATGCAAGTGGTGCATACTTTCAGTACTTCATAGTTACCATTGCATGTGTTGTAACACCTTTCTGCCTACTGTTTGTACATTTCACAGGGAGTCTATGGGGCATCCCTGTAACTCAGTCACTGTTGCTATGTCTAGGCTCTTAACTATTCAAATATGGCAGAGTCAGACCTCTCAAGTGTACAGATATTTGCAGGTTGTCCACATTTCTGCCTCATATTTTGGTCAATATCTCATGAACAGCTCTTTCTGGCAAATCACTCTGGGCTCAAGTCAGACTATAGTGACAAACATTTCAGTTTCAGACTTCATACCCTTCCAAACATCCAACAAAATGCAGAACCTGTTACTCTCTGAACTGTCTAAGTTTGTTGTAGCATTATTTGGAATGTGTCCCTGTTTTTGGCCCTTTGCTCCACATATTTTATTACTTGGTCCGTATGTGTTCCTTTAAGAGGTTGTGGGGTATGGGCAGTGATTATCCAGCTGTGAGTATGTGTGTGGCTTGCAAGGTACTACAGTGACAGTATTACCTACTAGCTACCAACTAGCATGGCTGTTTCTGTTCACACTCTACTATTATAGAAATCCACTAGATTTGACAGTAAATATACATGACATGCTTTGTGTACTACACATCCTATATTCCCTTTACATTCATTCCTACTATTACATGATATATTTATTGTAGCACAATGCTCTTATATAACAGTCATGGCTTAGTGGTAAGTCATGCAGACTACTGTTTCGAAGGCCCTGGGTTCGGGACTGACAGTGGGAGTTTATTTTGCTTTTGAGCAGACTACAGGACTTGTCATTCAGAGTGACTAAGGCACTTTTAAGCAGTTGTAACCAGGTTAGCTTGGTTTGCACGGAGCTCCGCATGTGCACTGGCGCTCAGCTCACGCGAACCAGCTTACAACCGCTTAAAAGTGCTTACTTTTGCACACCCGCTTATTTTCTTTGAAAGAAATGAAAATGGGGAGACAGGAAAGTGGTGAAAAAGGGGTCACAAAGAGGGTAAGACAGTAGGGAAACAAGCTTGGGTTTTGCAGGAGGGATGTAGGTAAGGACCATAGCTGTCCATTTCTTCATCAGCAACAGCTGTGCATATGTTTGTAATTTGGTGTGACATTTGAAACCTTCCACCCCTGAGAGAGGTGTGAGGACAACAATAATACTTGTTGTACAACCAATTGTAATTGACAGTTTCCATGTCCAGCAGACATGTGTGCGAAATGGGCAGCTATGTATGGGGCGTAATTTTTTTGTGGGTACAGAGTGCCCTTTTTCTTTTTTTTTTTTTTTCAGGTGAGAGTGGTATGTCAGGTAAAGGAAGTTGGTATAGCTGGGGAGGTAGATTGGGTAGGTCAACAGACAAGACAAACAAGATGCATACAGGGGCGGTGTATGACATGTGTGGGGGGGGTTACACAATTGACGGGGACGGATGTTTAGATATCTAGAGCCCATGAGCCCACAGATGGCAACAGTGGAACTGATATCCCCTCCCATAGGCAGTTGCCACTGTGCCTTCACTGCCCAGGACGGGGCTGTACTGGGGGCTGTGTAGGCCGGGCAGCAGGCACGCCCGTTAGTTGTGTCACCTGTGCCTCAAGCTGACGTAGGGGCCCAAGAACAGCTTCCTGGATCTCCCTAAGCACCACAGTCCGGACGCTACGGAGGGTGAGTGGTTGTTCTCCTCCGGACACACTTGCAGAGGGGGGACGAGCCCCATCCCCTGCAGCGCTTCCACCCGTAGGTGGCACAGGGCCACCGGAGGAGGGTCCGGACTGGGCACTACTGCCAGGTGCACTCGCCAGCTGAGGTGGGAGAGGTGGGTCCGCTGGAACCCGCCTTCCCTGTCGTCCTATGTTTTGCATTATGTCATGACAGTTTGGGTTAGTAACATACAATACCATTCGCAATTAGTTGTAACAGCATGCATTAGTATTCCCATTAACCAAACACCAAGATATTCAAACCATTGAACAGCAAGCATAACACATGCATAATTTGAACAGCAATACACAGTCCAACAACATGCAGGGTTGATTGATGGCAACAGGCCATCAGGTTTAGATGTATGAACAGGGCAGATGCATCAACGTACATGCAAATATGTATGACCCAACAGGACAAATGCCCAGGGGTGTTAATTGTGATTGCACATACCAATTTCACGTGGAATGGATTATATGTGGTTATAGGGTAGGGTGAAGAAAATTTAATTAACACCTTCAAATACCAATACATATGCTGTACATTTCTAATAGCTGCAGATATATACACACTACAGTTCTACCTACAGTTTCCTATGTGATAACTACTTCAAGTTGGTGATAGGAATGTTACTGCTACATCAATATACATTTTCATTTTTATTCATACACATTCATATCTGGCTCTGTTCGGCTACATCATCCTGCTACATTTGCTTTATATAGCTATAGACAACTGTGGATGTTTGGTATTTCAGACAACCATACTATCTGCATATTGCAGACTGAGAGCAACATATCCAGATTTTGGGATACACATTCCAGCTGCAGGAACATTTTGAACACATTTCGCAGTTTGGTTCTGCTTGTCACATTCATTTCATTCTGTACTGACTGCAGTATACTTTATTCAGGAGTTATTACTACTTTATTGGTGGATTCATAACTCTTTCTCACACTCTCTCACTTGTTTTATTTTTACAATTCAGGATGGTACTTACTTCTAGGCTTTATTGACATGTTTTACCTGTAGTTATTACAATCCTTTCCAACAGTCTCACTTCTGTCATGTTTCTGTATTTCAACAGGGATATATTTCACACATGTGTTTTACTCAGTTTCTGCAGCTGTACTTTTCAGCCTGCTGCAGGTTTTGTACTATTATATTACAGGTGGGACATCTTTATTTCAGACTTTATTTCAGACTTTTTCATTTCTCTGTTTGGATTACAGACTGCATCACACTTTTGTAATCAAGCAATACTTGCAAACCCTCTTACACTGTTACTTGCACATTTTATTACTTAGTAAATACACTGCACTCTTTTGCTAACTGTCATACTTTTATATTTATTTACAGTTATAGGGAGAGGATTACTGACCTGCCTGTTGGCGCAACCGCACCAGCCTATCGCCATAGGCTCTACGGTTCGTAGAACGGACACCTGCAGCTGTAATATAAATAAAGTAATATTGGAATACACATCTCCATAATATCAGCTAGGTTAATTTCTTACATAAATAATTAGATGTAACTTACTCAGTAGTGGGGCGTTGGGCATTTGCCGGGCCTCCTGGATCCAACGGTTCAGTTGGTCCTGCTTCCATCTCTTCAGGTCCGCATGGTGGTGACGGACCTGCTCACCAGTCCTTGGTATCCCTGTGGCACTGGTAAGATCATGAGCTAACCGGTCCCACGCCTCAGCCCTATATGCTCCCCACAGGACCTGGCCCTGCATGAGTTGGGCCTCATGATTGTGGACAAGGAGACAAACCATATATTTGGACTCCTCAACGCCCCACCTCTGTGCTCGAAAGCAACTACCCTCACCTACACCTGACATTCTGGCTGCAAGTTGGTTCTACAATCGGTTATGCTGTGTATTCCCACCTATGGGGCTTATATATGCCGTTTTTCCCGCACTTATCTGTGATTGGCCATTTTGGAATTGTATCAGCTTCACAAAACCTGCTTTGTCATGCTCCTCTTTCTATTCATTCCTATATATTTGCTAATACTGCATTTCTAAGTACAGCTGTCATGGCTTAGTGGTTCAGTACCTTGACTATGGTGCATGCTGTTCTGGGTTCGAACCTGGCCACTGCTTTTTATATTTTATGACTGTCTACACAGGCTAGGAGGTGTGTCTGTGTAAAGGCAGTTTTGTTACAGCTTACTCAACGTTGCCCGTCGGTTAGCTTGTTGGCGCGGTGCGCAGCTCCGCGCAAACGGGTTACGCTGGTTTACGCTTCATTTGGCTGTCAGCACGCATATTACACTCAGCTAAGCTAGGGGCACACAGTTTCAGCATGTTAAACTACTGCTCACCTACGGGCACTCATTTTGCAGCTGTTAAATCACTGCTCACCTTCGGGCACTCATTTTACACCTGTTAAACCACTGCTCACCTACGGGCAGATGCACTCAACTTGTTAAACTGTAGCTCAGCTATAGGCACATCTGGCATTTTTTATTATTTTGTTATCTCACATTTCTTCAAAATAAATGGCCCATTTCATTACATTTTACATAAAATATAATTTTATATGTGTACATATATGTCAGGGACTTGTTTCGTGCTTATTTCACTAAAACTAAAAATTGATGTTGTGGGGGCTCGAACCATGACTGCCTCCTCTTCAGCCGACGTCTCTACTGCTACGCTATTGCTTTTTGGCTTACTTTGCATATTTAGTTCTTATATGCTTTTCCACTGACTGCTAACTGTGGATTAGCTACGGGCACACCCACGCAAACGAGCACTCACAGACAAACATCTTTACAATTTAAAAAAATATAACATGTTCATTTATATATTTTATGTTCATAGTCTGTGGGGGCATGTGTTGTGTTGTGTTTATTCACATTCCCATGGACTCTGTCATAGGGGTTTACTTTCGGGACTTTTACTCTTCTGGGGGCGTGTCCATTTGCAGGGCTCAGCCTACGGACACGCCCCCTACTGTCTTCCACGGACCGTGTAAGCCTTAGGTGTGATTCAGCATGCCCTCATGCATATGCATGACATGCTGACGTCACACCGTTTAACTGCAGCCTCCGTGTAAGCCTTGTAACTCTTAACACGGAGGCTTCGTGAATCCTGCCCATGATATATATATATATATATATATATATATATATATATATATATATATATATATATATATTATCTAGCACTCTTACATATCCAGAATGGTTTTACTGAAAGGCATTTTAATTAACATTACTGGCTTAAACAACCCATGTAAAAGAGGAAGTTTATTCAGATACTCAACTTTACACAAATCTAACTTAATTTTTTTACAAGAAACATATTTGTTAAAAGATGATATATCTAAATTAAATACTAACAAGTATACAGTCTTATCTAGTTCAGAGCATTCAAAAAAAAAGAGGAGTAGTCATCCTTTGGAATAAGACATTACCTATTCCCAAAATAATAAAGACATATTAGGATGACAAAGGAATGTTTTGTTTAGTCATAGTCGAAATAAATAGAACAATGTTTACTTTGATTAATGTATATTGGATGGCAGGTATAGGCATTAATAAAGTGAAGCAACATCTAAACCAAATAGTTCTCCTTTCTAAAAGAAATATAATTATTGCAGGAGACTTTAAGTATATCCTAAAGGAAAGTGAAACTAGTGTTTTAGGGAGAAGAAAAATATCTCAAGCTAAACACTTAAAAGATTTCATAAATTCATATAATTTGAATGATATTAATGATCAAGCTGATCCTAAAACTACAATATAACTTTCTTCTGAAATAGACATAGTTCTTATGCTTAGATAGATAGAATTCTGATTTCTAGCCAAATAGTCAATGATTTAATTAAATCTAAGATCATCTCATGCCCATTGTCTGACCATAATTCAATAATTTTTGAACCCTCTATAAATATAACATTTAACATACAAATTAGAAGAATTCCAGCTTATCTTTCTCAACTAAAAGAATTCAAGGAATTCATAAATCAGGAGACTCAAAACTTTATAGAAACAAATACCTCTCCAGCCACCTCAGTTATATATATATGGGATGCCTTAAAAGCATATTTATATGGACAAATTAATAGAGGGTATACTAACAAAAGGAAATCTTGGGATAGAGACTTACAGGAGCTACAGAACAAACTATGCATGCTTAAACTGAACAACAAAGACAACAAACTTACCAGAAGAGATACAGGAGATGAAATTAACAAATTAAACAATGAATACAAGGAAATATTAAATCATAAGACTATGATTCATCTAGAAAAATATAAATTCCTAACCTTCTCAATGAATCCTAAGCATTTAAATAATCTTAAAAATAAAATGAAAAGACAATAAGCATAATCATATTAAAGATATTTAGTCTATAAGGAAAAAAAGAAAGTTTTTAATCTACATGATATAATAGAAGAATTCAGACTACTTTCTTAAAATTAATCAAAATACAGTTAAAATGGAGCCAAAAGGTAAAATAAAAGAATTTATAAGTACAAATATTAATAAAAATCTTAACAAACAGCAAGCATATTTCATAGATAAACATATAACATTCTCAGATATCCAAACTCAAATCAATAAACTTGAAATAAATAAAGCACCAGGTAATGATGGTATCATACCAGAAATTTATAAAATAATACCCAAAAGTGCTCTCACTTTACTTCAAAATGTATTCTTAAAAGCCCAGAATGAATTTATAACCCCCATCATGGAAATGCACATTTATTTTACCAATATTGAAATCGAATAAAGACAGAATGAAATGTTTCTCTTATAGACCTCTTTACTGAACATTAACTATAAAATGTTTATGAACATTTATGCTGAAAGATTGAAAAAAATATTCCACAAGTAATAGAAGATCAAACAGGCTTTATAGTTAACAGAAATACATTTGACAACATAAAAATAACTCTGACATTACTTAATTACTCTCATAAGAAAAAAAGACAATATTAATAAGCCTAGCCATAAACTCTGCTTTTGATTCAGTAAACTGGGATTCTTTGTTTATATTACTTGAATGCTTACATTTCTCAAATAATTTTGTAAATCTAATAGGACACCTATACAAAGGGGCATTAGCATACATACAATTTGATACATCCATTTCACAAAACATTCAAATCTTAAAAGGAACTAAACAGGCTTGCCCACTTTCTCCTTTATTATTTACCCTAATAATGGGGTTAAACTACTGCTCACCTACGGGCACTCATTTTGCACCTGTTAAATCACTGCTCTCCTTCGGGAACACATTTTACACCTGTTAAACCACTGCTCACCTACGGGCAGATGCACTCAACTTGTTAAACTGTAGCTCAGCTATAGGCACATCTGGCATTTTTTTATTATTTTGTTATCTCACATTTCTTCAAAATAAATGGCCCATTTCATTACATTTTACATAAAATATAATTTTATATGTGTACATATATGTCAGGGACTTGTTTGTGCTTATTTCACTAAAACTAAAAATTGATGTTGTGGGGGCTCGAACCATGACTGCCTCCTCTTCAGCCGACGTCTCTACTGCTACGCTATTGCTTTTTGGCTTACTTTGCATATTTAGTTCTTATATGCTTTCCACTGACTGCTAACTGTGAAGCTTAGCTACGGCACGCCAGCATAAGCAGCGCACTCACAGGCAAACATCTTTACAATTTAAAAATATAACATGTTCATTTATATATTTTATGTTCATAGTCTGTGGGGGCATGTGTTGTGTTGTGTTTATTCACATTTCCATGGACTCTGTCATGGGGGTTTACTTTCGGGACTTTTACTCTTCTGGGGCGTGTCCATTTGCAGGGCTCGGCCTACGGACACGCCCCTACTGTCTTCCACGGACCGTGTAAGCCTTAGGTGTGATTCAGCATGCCCTCATGCATATGCATGACATGCTGACATCACACCATTTAACTGCAGCCGCCGTGTAAGCCTTGTAACTCTTACACGGAGGCTTCGTGAATCCTGCCCATGATATATATATATATATATATATATATATATATATATATATATATATATATATATTATCTAGCACTCTTACATATCCAAAATGGTTTTATTGAAAGGCATTTTAATTAGCATTACTGGCTTAAACAACCCATGCAAAAGAGGAAGTTTATTCAGATACTCAACTTTACACAAATCTAACCTAATTTTTTTTACAAGAAACATATTTGTTAAAAGATGATATATCTAAATTAAATACTAGCAAGTATACAGTCTTATCTAGTTCAGAGCATTCAAAAAAAGAAGAGGAGTAGTCATCCTTTGGAATAAGACATTACCTATTTCCAAAATAATAAAGACATATTAGGATGACAAAGGAATGTTTTGTTTAGTCATAGTCGAAATAAATAGAACAATGTTTACTTTGATTAATGTATATTGGATGGCAGGTATAGGCATTAATACAGTGAAGCAACATCTAAACCAAATAGTTCTACTTTCTAAAAGTAATATTATTGCAGGAGACTTTAAGTATATCCTAAAGGAAAGTGAAACTAGTGTTTTAGGGAGAAGAAAAATATCTTCTCAAGCTAAACACTTAAAAGATTTCATAAATTCATATAATTTGAATGATATTAATGATCAAGCTGATCCTAAATCACTACAATATAACTTTCTTCTGAAATAGACATAGTTCTTATGCTAAGATAGATAGAATTCTGATTTCTAGCCAAATAGTCAATGATTTAATTACATCTAAGATCATCTCATGCCCATTGTCTGACCATAATTCAATAATTTTTGAACTCTCTATAAATATAATATTTAACATACAAATTAGAAGAATTCCAGCTTATCTTTCTCAACTAAAAGAATTCAAGGAATTCATAAATCAAGAGACTCAAAACTTTATAGAAACAAATACCTCTCCAGATACCTCAGTTATATATATATATATGGGATTCCTTAAAAGCATATTTATATGGACAAATTAATAGAGGGTATACTAACAAAAGGAAATCTTAGGATAGAGACTTACAGGAGCTACAGAACAAACTAGACATGCTTAAACTGAACAACACAGACAAACTTACCAATATAGATACAAGAGATGAAATTAACAAACTAAACAATGAATACAAGGACATATTAAATCATAAGACTATGATTTATCTAGAAAAATATAAATTCCTAACCTTCTCAATGAATCCTAAGCATTTAAATAATCTTAAAAATAAAATGAAAAGACAATAAACATAATCATATTAAAGATATTTAGTCTATAAGGAAAAAAAGAAAGTTTTTAATCTACATGATATAATAGAAGAAGTCAGAGACTAATTTCTTAAAATTAATCAAAATACAGTTAAAATGGAGCCAAAAGGTAAAATAAAAGAATTTATAAGTACAAATATTAATAAAAATCTTAACAAACAGCAAGCATATTTCATAGATAAACATATAACATTCTCAGATATCCAAACTCAAATCAATAAACTTGAACTAAATAAAGCACCAGGTAATGATGGTATCATACCAGAAATGTATAAAATAATACCCAAAAGTGCTCTCACTTTACTTCAAAATGTATTCTTAAAAGCCCAGAATGAATTTATAACCCCCCATCGTGGAAATGCTCATTTATTTTACCAATATTGAAATCGAATAAAGACGGAATGAAATGTTCCTCTTATAGACCTCTTTACTGAATATTAACTATAAAATGTTTATGAACATTTATGCTGAAAGATTGAAAAAAATATTTCACATGTAATAGAAGATCAAACAGGCTTTATAGTTAACAGAAATACATTTGACAACATAAAAAGAACTCTGACATTACTTAATTACTCTCATAAGAAAAAAAAGACAACATTAATAAGCCTAGACATAAACTCTGCTTTTGATTCAGTAAACTGGGATTATTTGTTTATATTACTTGAATGCTTAAATTTCTCAAATAATTTTGTAAATCTAATAGGACACCTATACAAAGGGGCATTAGCATACATACAATTTGATACATCCATTTCACAAAACCTTCAAATCTTAAAAGGAACTAAACAGACTTGCCCACTTTCTCCTTTATTATTTACCCTAATAATGGAACTTTGGGCTAATGAAATAAGAAGAAATAAAAATACGGTAGGACTAAATATTAATACAGAAACATCATCTAAAATTCAGCTCTTTGCTGATGATGTCCTTATAACATCAAAAGGGAACAATTCTTCCATTGCATCTCTGTTTAACTCTATGGATGGATTTCAAAAAATGTCTGGTTTAATCTTCAATGATGATAAAACAAAAATGCTTCCTATCTACTCAAGCAAAAACAAATTAAAGGGAAAATATCATAAATATAAATCTAACACTGATCAAATTGCATATTTAGGAATTATCTTAGCTAAAGATATCAAGACTATAATTCACCTCAATTATAATAATTGTCTTGAAAATATACAAACACTCATAACAAGTTGGAACACATTTTTTTACAATGGAAGAAAGACTAACAATAATTAAAATGATAATACTTCCCAATATTCTCTATATTATTCAATCTATCTTATTGTTACCCTCTAAATCATTAATAAAAAACGAAACTCAATGATGCTAAGATTGTTTTGGGCACCAAAAAAAAAAACAAGATAGTTTGTATACAGATCCGGTTTCTTAAATTCCTATCTGCCAATAATCTTCTTGCCCCTACCCAACATGGTTTCTGACCTAACCACATCACTATCACAGCCCTACTGTCTTTCACAGATACTGTCAATATAGCCATTGACACAGGCAACCCTACCTCAGTAATCTTACTAGATCTGTTGAAAGCCTTCAATACTGTGTCCCACTCTAAACTTATAGATCAACTATCTAATCTAGGCTGCTCCCCCACATCTCTCACTTGGTTTTCATCTTACCTAAATAATAGGGAAGAATCAGTCAAATGGCACAACCAACAGTCTGAATATCAGACAAATAATATCAGAGTCCCACAAGGATCAATATTAGGGCCCTTACTCTTCAATACCTTCATTAACGACCTGCACAACGTCTCTCAACATAGTAGGCTTGTCCAATATGCAGATGATTCTACAATCATCTTCACTGCCAACAACTTCTCAAATCTCCTGACAACCACTCAAAATGCTTTCTCAACTATAGAAGCCTGGCTAAATAATGTACAATTGCTGCTAAATCCTAAAAAGACCAAACTTTTACTTTTCTCCACAAAACAACCAGATATACAATTCAGGATCTTCTCTCTAAATAATACCAAAATTGAAATCATAAATACAGCAAAATTATTAGGTGTAACTATTGATGATAAGCTCAACCTTGAACCACATATTCTGAGCACAATAAAGAAAACTTATTTCAAACTAGGAAAGCTGTACCATCACAAACTTTATCTGGACAGCCACACCAAAATCCAATTGGCCACTACGCTACTCATCCTTTCCCTATTATATGGCAATGCCATTTTTACAAACCTTCACTCATCACTGAGCAATAAACTGCAATCCTGCTATTATAAAATAGCAAAATTCACCTCAGATAAGCCAACCCATTCCCACCATTGCCAGGCCATCTCAGATTTGAACTGGATTGACATTTCTTACTATCTTAACTATACCCAACTAACTCTAGCACATAAACTTATTTTCAAACCCGACTTCTGCCCAGCACTCTGCTCCATCCTTCATACATATATCCCAACAAGAACCCTTATATCCTCCAAAAAAGTGCTTTTAAATGTAACCAAATCTAACAAAAGAGCTAGACAAAGCCTGTACTTCAATTGCATAGCTAAACTCTGGAATTCCCTACCCTCCCACATAACCCAAATTGATAGCTTAAAAATATTTAAATCAGCACTACAATGCCACTACCTAGACAACCCTCACTGCACCTGTAATACCAACAAACCACCTTAAATGTTCTTCTCTCATACTTAGAAAATTAAGATATCATATGGCAAACTACATACTGAATGGCAGTCAAAGCTGAGTGAAATTCAAGTATATCCTTAGACATCTACTATAACATGTTCTCTGCATTTATTTGACTACTTCTGTATCTAACTATACAATGTCCAATTTTTAATGTTAACTCATAGCAGCTAAAATTGTCCTGTCATACATGAAACTTTTGCTTACTAATATTGTTAAAATTGTAATTTTCAAAAGTTAGTTTTCCAAAACATATGTAACCTTGGTACTATTTTTTGTCAATAACTGTAATTGTTTTGTGGAGCTTTTCTCCCCAGGCCTCCACTGAAAATGGGTTACTTTGACCCAGTGGACTTTCCCAGTCAACAAATGTCAATAAATACATAAATACATACATTTTAAATGCCACATAAACAGTTCCACCAAAGGAGGAATAGCCTTTCCAGATCTGGACTTATAATCAATTTCTTCCATAATCAAAACTATTTCTCAGCTAGTGGATTCATCTTTCTCAGCTAAATGGAAAAAATACTGGGAAATAATAAGCATGGACTTAATTATAAGACCACAGACATACAAAACAGATATATTAAACAACCCTATATTATGGATATTAAAATATTTCTCCACTACATATCTTACACTAAAACACTCAACTAATTATATTTCTAATATCATAATAACTTTTAGGAACTTTATATATAAACATTCAATATATAAAGAATGGATCTTTCTGATATATCCCATAGCATATACACAAGATTTTGTATTATCATCTGATACAAACAAAAACCTATTACTTAAACAGAAGAAATAAAATGTTTGGTTTCAGATGATAGAAAAGTTAAAACTATGGACTGGATTCATTGATACAAGAATTTGAGCTAGACAAATCTCTTTGGTTAGATATACAAGCCTTTAGACAGTTCCTTTTAAGCAAACTTGATTTGATGTCTCCTACAATTAGAGAATCCACTTCCATACTGATAGATTACCTGAATATGCAACAAAAAAACTTCCGATAAAGGTAAACTATCTTATATTTATAGGATCATCAGAGATGAAACTTATAGTTATCCAGAAAACTTTTGGAAATACTACTATTCGATTAACAATAAAACACCTAAAAAACAAGATAAGATATTTATACTGGAATCAGCTGGTAAAACAACGTCCTCACTTAAATGGAAGTTATACATGAAAATACATGTGTAGGTAATTTTATACACCACAAATTATGAGTAAAATCAATAAAAAAGACAACTTATGTAAGAGATGTAAATCAGAGATAAATGTTGGATGGGCGCATGTATTTTATGATTGCTCAGAACTAAAAGTTTATTGAGAAAATGTTAACAACTTGTTACAAGCATTTTCTGCAGACTGTTTTACCATAAATAGATCTATGGTTCTCTTTAATACATTCATTCCTAAATGTGTTAAAATAATTAAACTTCCTTTTATCTGATCAATTCTAGCTGTAGCTAGAAATATTATTACTAGAAATTGGATCTCAGACTCTCCTCCATCTTTTATACAGTTCAAAAATGGTATCACTGATCTTTGTCATTTAGAACTTTTGACAATCAAATAAAAAATATCTAGACAAATGTTTGCATATAATATGTGGGTTAGTTTACAGAAATTGTTAAAAAAGGAATAAGTTGTTTCATGAAACTTTAATATATGCATTTATCAATGAAGTTTATAAAAGTGGATGTTTTTGTAAATACTTTAGTTATTTTATGTATGTTAAATTATTTATGTATATCTATTATCAATTATATGTAATAATTAATAAGATCATTTGATTATATGTTAAAATTAATCAAATTGTTTAAAAAAAAAAGAACCTGATTTTAATTACTGCTACAGTTTAAAGCCTGTAGTAAGATAAGGCTTAGGCATTAATTAATACATTAATCACACAAATGTGATGTTATCAAGGATATTTAAACTGTTCTGAGGTTTTAATGTTTATAGAATTTGAAAAAAAAAACATATTTAATTCCATAAAACACCTGTTTTACTTTAATAATGTTTTTTCCCTCTTTGTATGGTTCCTGGTCTATAGTTTATATTTTCAAATAAGAACAATTTCTTCCTACAGGGATTATGTAGATTTTGCTTCAAAACATATTTAAAACACTTAAATCTTTTCCACTCTGTAGACTTAGAAAAGAACTAACATAGAAAATAAGTAGAAATATTATTGAAGTGATCCAAATATACAATTACAAAATAATGACTAATTAAAATCAGTACTTGCTGAGAAATAATTTTGATTTCAAAGAATGCAATTTAGAATTTACTTCTCAGAAATGGTAAATAGATCATTAGAAATGCATGGATTAAAATATCTGACTTTTTTATTTGTGACTGCTAAATGCACTGGATACGGGGTGACCCTGGAGACCAAGTGACTTGCTAAAGGTCACACAGCAGGAAAAAGGAAACCGAGGGAATCAAACCTCCGACTAGATGAAGCAGCTCCTTTATTTATGTATTTGATTTATTCAGTTTGGTAAGTGGGGTAGACCACTGATCCAAATGGACCTATTTAAGTCTTGGCCCAACAAATGTAACTGGCAACATGTTAAAATAAGATATAATGAAAAGCAGGGGTTAGTGCCATATTATGTCTGCGGACATTAACTGGGAGGGAATATGTCATATGTTACTGGAATTCCTGCTATATGATAATGTTGCAGTCCAGTTACTCATGAAAAGCTTTTGCCCTTAATACATAGTTTATTTAGATGGCAACAAAAAAGAACTGATGTTTTTAACACCATTTCCATGTTTGAGGGGTTATATGAATGTGTCTGTAGGCAAATCTCATTTAGTACACAAAAGAGATTGCATAACATCTGTAATGATGAGAGAAGGTTACTGCTTGAATTAAGGAATGACAGAACATTGACAGTTACAAAATCTGATAAAGGGGACCCCCCATTACAAATCGTAACCAGAAAAGCAGTGGTCCATGAAAAGAGGAGCTTCAGTATAAGCACTGGAGAAAAAAATACCTGCTAAATGTGCTCCAGCGTCCTGATTTTCCTTTATAATTTGACTATGACCAGTGGCAAGCTTGGCAGTAGATAACCACAAAAAGAGAGTTACAGCACATCCCAGAGTGCTGATGTACATTTTCAGCACTGATCCAGATTTTGATTAAACTATTAGGAGATATGTATCAGAGTCATGGAATGTGTTAACTAGTTTTATCAGACAGTCAAAAAAGTTAACCCATCAACAGGAAAGGGTAGAGTCAGTTAATCAAGTCCTCAGCAGAAACATGGCATGTACATCTGGCTTCACTTGTTATGAACCATGGAACTGGTTTTAGCAAGACTTTCAAATGAAGCCCACAAAACTCACACCATGCTTTTTAGTTATGGTAATTGTCTCTAAAGTTTCCAGTATCATGTGTTTCAAATATTGGATGTCTTGATAACTGCCATGCTCACTTTTTAATTTCACACTGAGCAGGTGTTGAAAACAGTGCTCAACAGATTAAGATAACTTAGTTTTTCAGTGGGCTTATTTCTTAAAGAGTCAGGATTTCAGTTGCTATGAATGTTTCACTATCCAATCTAGATTATGCAGTAGCTCCCAATTCTCTGGATCAACCAGGCAATGGTATAGGCAGGATTTTTAGCTTGTACCCCAACTTCCACACCATTGCCTACTCTCCAATGTAACTTTCCCCATTCCATATGATGGGGCACAGATTGCATGCCAATTTGTTAAAATAGCAAAAGGTAAAACATATGTGTGCTATACTTATTATGTACTTTTGTGCCAACTTCCCAAATGTAAACAAAAAGCATCACACTGATAAACACATTTGTTTTCATGTGTGTACAGTTTCCTGCTGCCAGTAACTGGCTACAGAACTCTCCTGCACAAAGAGATAGCCCCTCTGAATGGAAAGAAAGTAGACAAACCTATCTGATCACATGGAAATCATATGGTGTTTAGCCAAACAAATTTTGTCACTGCTGTTGCTCAGCCAGAATCCCTTTAAACTATAGAGCAACAGGTGAGGAGGCCAGTACTTGTAAACAAATTGCATGCAAGCACATGAAGTGAAAAACTCTGGGAAGATGGTCATCCAGTGTTGATGTGATGATGGAAATCAGGGGAATATCAGAAATGGGCTCCAAATCATATGAGGAACTCTCACATACAGCTCTCTGTGTCTTAGATTTGAGTAAAAGAAAAGACTGTAGGCCACTATGTGCTTGGCATATGTTCAGCTATAGCCCTATGGTCAGGTATCTGAAAGCATTTCTAGCTCTTCACAAAAAAAAAAAAAGATATGTTTTTACAGTATAGTGACAGACAAAAAGAGCAACATTATGTTATCCTTGCAAGATCAATCTGGCTTACCCTCACGCAGTGAGTTAACCTTCTCATTTTGTATTGCTTACACTTCTGATTGCTGCTTATTACCTTACCTGCACAGGAAACTGTCAGAATGCACTTGTCAGTGTTCATTGTGTCACATCATTTAGACAGGCAGGCCTAAAGACTGCTGGGGACCCAGGAAATGATGCCAGGGAAGGGCAGGCGCATGGTGTGGTGGTCACTATTGCACCACATCCACTGACATGGAGGACATTGCATAAAAATGAATATAAATTGGAAAAACAAACTGATAAAGAAAAAGAAGAAGACAGCGATAAAGAGAAAAACAAAAGCAAAATCAGTTATTAGCAAAGTGTGCTACAGTGGGTGGAACTACAGGCCCTGCAGAAATATTGTACTATTAAATATGCAATGGCAAAAAAAAAAAAAAAAAAAAAATCAGAAACCTGTTTGAAATGTACTACAGGAGTATGTACATCACTAAGGGAAAGATGAAAAGCCACCTAACCAATCACCTTGTGGGTAGAGCATTAGCATAGTCCATAAAGAGCAAACAGTGTGACTACAAGGGGCAGTGAAGCTGGGCCAAACAACTACCTGCTTATGTAGTGCCTAACCTGAAGGAGTTTAGATGCAGGTGAAAAACACAGTCTACCACATGCTGCCTGCATGGCACTATGGGGGACCCAACACAGTATTCCAAAATGAGTACACATCAAACACCAAAACCTGGCGGTAATACCATACCAAAATATGACAGCCACAATGAAGCATCATCTGATAGCATATTAGATGCATGCCCACACTTTGCTAGTAGCAACAGACAAAGGCAAGGGGAGTAAAATGCATTGTATAAGAGTAATGTATGGCAGGCTGACAAGGGCATTGTAGGAACATCAGGGTTTAAGGCCATGGACATGAAACTGAATGCCACCAACCAGGCAGGTCCAAAGGAGATGAAGACACACAGGATGGTGATGACACACCTATTGCTAACCCTGTCTGCATCACCATGAGAGCACTGGGAATCCCTGGTGGTAGGATGTACAGTACAACAGTTTAACCTGCAGTTACAAGGTCTGTGACACATAAAGCAAAAGGAAAGATATAAGCAGTGGTGGGAATAATTGGCAGAAAGAGAACATGGAAAGTGAAGCAGGTGCCCAAATGAAATGCAGCTCTAGTATCAATTCCACATACATGCTCTGACACCTGTGCTGATGAATTTGTCCTCTGTCTCAGCAGGTAATGAAAAAAATTAGAAACATGTGTCAATGAAGACCAACACCAATAACTTAGTATAATGTAGCAACAATGACTACCTATGCCTAAGCAACCAGCTGTTACTACTTGTCAATGTAGAACTCTGGTTCTCTATCCCTAATCTTTTCTGGTCAAGGAGGCCATGATGATGCCTCTTCAAGTCACTGTTCTAATGCCCATGACATCACTTGCCTCCCTGACAAGTCAGTTACAGGTATGCATTCATGTTGTCTTTTAGGTCCTCATAGGAGTTTCCCAGCAGGCACTTTCAGTGGTACAGGTAGAGAAATAATTTTATCTGCCTACTGCAGCAATCTAAACTCAGCTCATTCAGAAGCCATGGTTGATATCAATAAGAAAGTAGAAGCAGATTTGCAACAGCATAATTTCTGGGACCCATGAGACTCACATGAAATGGGCAACATGATGTAGCCCAATACTACTACATAGTCCTTGCCAGAGCAGCAAAAGTGCTACCTAGAGGTATGTGGGGGCAGGCATATTGGACATTAGATATCGGGATTATATATACCACATTGTTGTCCATTGTAGTAGCATAGCTCCTCCATAGGCCACAAGATAGATGTCAAGAAGCTCATGACCCTATGGAAGTCATAGACCTGCCTGCACATGTGCAAACTGTTTTGCAATTCATGGTGCATATATAAAAGCATGCACAAGACTCATTGTGCAGTTCAGAGCTGGTATCCATTGTGCTAAATGTGTGATTCAGAGGCATTTCCCATACATTGCCTCATTAACATAATTTCCCCACTACAGACCTTGAAATTGTGTATTATAAGCACCATTGCATTGCTCACTGCATTATTAAATGCTATCTGGAATAGTGCAATTTTCCTGAAGAAAATATTTATATGGTCTACAGATTAAATATCTGATCTACCTGTGCTGTTGTAAAGGTACACAGGCCACTGGCAGGTGGGGAGACAGACAGGATGCCTGCATGATTTTTTCTTGTTGGGCTGCTCCACAATAACCTTCTAAGCAGGGGTTAGGGAGCACAGTGAGGGCTAAAATGATGAATGAGAGAAGAGAGGGCACAGATGTAAGCAGTGATAGCTTACCAAATTGTTTTCAGAGGAGAGGTGGAAGATGGACCATGCACTCTAGTAGGCATCGCACTGTATAAGGATGTGTTACAATGCACAGGCTCAACATCTGTGGATCAGACATGGTGCTTAGTGGGTGCGGTGGGAAGAGAAGGCACACTGGATAATCTGTACAGTGTGCGAGTGAATATTTGAGACACACAATGGCTGTGTATTATTATTAAGCACAGATAAGTGCAGGTTGAAGACAGGTTACATGCCATAACCCATATGTCCCCATTCTGCAGTACTGGGCTACTATGGGGAAGTGTTTTTTGATACTGAAGCTGTATGATAGTACAACTGCCACATGGGTGTGTGACTGGTGCAGATGGTGCTGTGTTTATTTTGTGAATGTTCCATGACTGTAGCTATATGTCCACATTTACAATACAGCCATAGTACCTAAAGCATGGAAGTGCATTAGGTTTTCCCAGTTAAAGGCCAAAATGATGTTACAGGCCCTCCATGAACACAAATGGCAAATTCTAAACATAGACAAGACTGATTTGTCCTTCCATAAACATGCATGATGTGAGCTGATTGTGGATGTTAATGCAGCCAGTGGCAACAACAGGGCACCCCTCAGGTTCATTGCTCACCAAAATTAATCTGCATGTTGACAAAAAGACTTATCCCACTGCATGGGAGAGAATAGTAAATGGTGAGGGCACACTATCACAGACCACCCTCACTGCCTCAAATGAGTTTCTGGTGTCCCTTTCTTGGGAGATTGAAAGGACTCTGATACCTGACATAGACCTGAATGTGGGACCTAAACTGAAAGCACCATCTAGTGTCTCTGTTGGGATACACTAGATTAGTATTTTCTCCTGTAAGTAACATGGTTTCAGAGCGTGCCAGTGGCATCAGCTCTGTGATGCTTAACGTCCTCTACAGGCATATCTGGGATGCAGGCATGAAGACATACCACACAATGTACATTAGTTAATATTCTGTGCATAACTGTTAACTGCAGTGTTGTTGTAGTAATGGGAAGTAGGATTATCACATAGAAGTAGTATTGCACATATGTGTTATCTGTCTGTTTTCACAAATGATGTGATCATATGATCATGGAGTCCTCCACAGTGGAACCAGGCATGACCAAAGTCGGTACTACATCAGACAGTGATGATGATAGTGGCCTTACACTAACAAAGTCTAAGGGTACAGTGCCAGTGCCAGTAAAGGTAATTGTGGATGGCACACTACCATACACATCCAGTGACACAGCTGTTTTGCCTGTAGAACCCTCCCCCCAGTCTCTCCACAGCTCGTGGAAGGACAGATTGCACCTGTCATACATACATAGAAAGTACCCTCTTTCCCCATTGTTGTGCCGGCAGTGGGCAGTGATGACATCCCAAAACATGTGGAATGGGGTCAAGAGCAGCTGTTCTGTGGCTGTTAATGCCATAGTTTCTACTCATTGCCAGAAGTGGGTGTCACAATGTACTTTACACAATGGATGTGCAGAGCAGTTATCCAGGCCCAGGTGAATATCACTGTTGACATGGCAAAGATGATATGTGTACTGTGAGGCCTACGTGCAAAACATACATGGGGACTTCAGACTGATTGTCAGGCTGGATGGCACACAGGTACCTCCACTGCTTCCACAGGGCCATCTACGTCAACATGCAAAGGCTGCTGTGGTTCCTATGGATGCTGCTCATCTGCCTATGCTGTGGGCACGTTGGTCACAGTCACGTACTGTCATCTTTTCCAAACCACCTATTAGTGGAGAGCATGGATGGAGTTGCCACATACACACACTCACACACACACACACACACACACACACACACACACACACACACACACACACACACACACACACACACTATGTGCCAATCAGGAATGTGACATGGACAGGCAGTTGTGCTCTTGTGGTGTGCTTCCATCATTGCCACTGAGTGTTAGTGTCAATGCTGCTGATTAGAATAAGCACACCATTATTAGGGGACATTCATTGACGTCTGCATCATGCTTGCCTTGGATCTGGCAACATTTACCTCAGACACATGCACACAGTGCAAGTACCTCTATAGGAGCTTAATCAACTGGAATCCATCCTGAGCATATGCTTCATTTGGTCACTTACCCCATCAGGAAGCACCCCCCCCCCCCACACACACACACACACACACACACACACACACACACACACACACACACACACACACACACACACACAAGGTATACCCAGCTCCCCCAGTCTCTCAGCCCTGATACATAATCCCTCCCACATCCTTAATGACCCCTTCCACTGATGTGCCCAGTGCTGATTTCTATCACTGTGCTCCTCCATGCATATAATGACAACTGTGCCCTACCCTCACTGCTGTGTCATATGGATAGCTATGTCTGATGTGCAGTGTGCCAGTCAATGCACTGTACAGCATAGTTTGGTGTAGTAGTGCATGCATCAGTTTTACTCTTTGTTGTCCTTAATGTGGCCCGTAGCTGTACAACACAATTTTAGTTCCACAGCATACTGAACCCATATCTGCCTCTTATGGTCTTCCCTTACAGATGATTTCTTAAATGACTCGTCAGTTTGCACATCATCCACTCCTGGCTCTGATCTGTCTGGTCCTCCTATAGCAAATCACCCCACACAAATCACTTAAATAGGTTAGGCATTTGCCAGATGTGAGAATCATGAGAAATGACTGGATTGTGCGCAGTCAGATTGTATATAGTAGTCTATACATTACACACCACCAAGCAGTTGATGATGTGGAACCTCTTCTGGTTGATTTACCAGTATCTATGTGGACCAGGCAGTGCCTTGATTACAATGTGGTTGCAATCAAAGGCCCCTAAAACCTGAGAGGAATGGGCTGTGATATAAAATACCCATATAGTTCTGTTTCACCCTTCTGTGGTCTGTGGGAATCAGAGATGCTCCTCTTCAAGCTATAGCATAACATCCAGGAAATGGTGTAGTATTTGTGAGATGGATTTTTCTGATATATCTACCTTGTTCCCAGATAGCCACCAGAAGGTCACTGTAACAAGGGTGGTTAATGCTGAACATACCTTGGTGCCAGAAGGGATAGATATTTCATGTATCCCACAGACTTCCATGTGAAAACACATATCTGCAAGCTCCTATATAGAGTCTCTGGGCACATGATAGCTATTAACTCTACCTCTATTGTGGAGAAAATGGTATGTATGTTAATCATGATCAGATCTGTCTGTGACATGGAGAGTAATGAGGTGCACCACTGCGAACACTAGTTGCAAGAATGTCCTATAGCATGTACTGTTCAGGTAATATGTCTCTTAATGCATCTTAGCATGGCCTTTTACTTCTTCACTGAGAAATCACAGTTTTTCAAAACTCGCAATTTTTATACAGTTCTAAAATTGTTCATCATGTTGTTTTACCTGATTTGCATTCACAATCGAGCTCATTACCTTAACATTCTGTATTTCTGTATCACTATATGCCATTAGCACATGATGGTAACTGTCTGATTTCACCAGGTTGCATGACGATGCTACCTGTATGTTTGAATCGGTCCCAACCTTCTTGTCACCACTCACTATGCAGTTTTGATTAATGCAATGCGTTAATCATTTGTCTCTTTCCCTTTGTAATGATGTATCATACAAACAGATACTTCGGTATAACAAGATGTCAGTCAGTGCTGCCACTGGGAAAGAAGCATGTTAAAACATTTGATTTTGGTAAATATAAACATAGAATATAACTCCAGCAAAATGAACAGTTATATACAACACTTGGCAAAAGTTTAGAAATCAAGTGGCAAACTGACGTGGCACGCTGTATGCCATCTGCCAGACTGAGTGATAAAATATTACATTTATAAGTAACATGTAAAAGAAAAAGGACCACAGTGTTCAGCATGAGTAAGACTGTGGAGGAGGTTTAAGGCTAGAGCAGCAGGTAGTCTGACATAGTTCTCCCCAGAGACAGAGTAACTGAGAGAAGACAAAATGCCTGCAGGTAGGCATGCCATAAATGCAGTGATTATTCTGGTTTCACAGAGATGAACTTAATGATGGAAAGAAAATGAAGCCGAAATCAAATGTAACAAAATGTCTGACATTTCTGTAGATTTATTACATTAAAACAAGTGAAATGTTTTTTGTTGATTGTTTTGTGCTGTACACGAGTGACAAGAGATGCAATACAGCAAAGTTGTTAGTAAGAAAGAATTGTACACCAGGAGCATCACTGTAAAAGGCATTAGGGTTGAGGGAAGTAGGAATATTATTGTAAGCAACACTCCATTGATAAAGATGCAATTGGGGGAATCATAAAAGCTACACAAATCAGTTCAGACACAAGTGGGGACAAGAATCATGAGTGATTGTCCTAGCCAGCTGAGTGAACATGACACTTTTCTGAAAATAGACCTCAGACCAATTCACAAATGGGAAAGAATTACTACATGCGACTCAAGGAGTGTGTGGATGGAAGGGGTCACTAGGCATGCTAAGGAATGTGACTCAAGGGAGAGTGTGTGGATGGGGGGTGTCACTACACATGCCAAGGAATGTGACTCAAGGGAGAGTGTGTGGCTGGTGGGGAGGGCACTAGGCATGTTAAATAATGGGACTCAACAGAGAATGTGTGGATGGAGGGGGTCACTAGGCATGCTAAGGAATGGGACTCAAGGGAGAGTGTGTGGATGGAGGAGATCATGCTAAGGAAAGGTACGATGATATACAATGGTGCAATCTTGGGCAGTAACTGTAACAATATGTAGTGGTGAAACATGCCAGAGCCCAAACAGGGTCAAAGAGACACTTTTCTGAAAACAGACCTCAGACCAATTCACAAATGTGAAAGAATTACTATATGTAACTCAAGGAGTGTGTGGATGGAGGTGTTCATTAGACATGCTAAGGAATCTGACTCAAGGGAGAGTGTGGAGGTGGAGGGGGTCACTAGGCATGCTAAGCAATGTGTCTCAAGAGAGAGTGTGTGGATGGAGGGGGTCACTAGGCATGCTAAGGAATGGGACTTAAGGGAGAATGTGTGGATGGAGGGGGTCACTAGGCATGCTAAGGAATGGGACTCAAGGGAGAGTGTGTGGATGGGGGGGTGTCACTACACATGCCAAGGAATGTGACTCAAGGGAAGTGTGTGGCTGGTGGGTGGGGGGGTCACGAGGCATGCTAAGTAATAGGACTCAAAGGAGAATGTGTGGATGGAGGGGGTCACTAGGCATACTAAGGAATGTGACTCAAGGGAGAGTGTGTGGATGGAGGGGGTCACTAGGCATACTAAGGAATGGGACTTAAGGGAGAGTGTGTGGATGGAGGAGATCATGCTAAGGAAAGGTACGATGATATACAATGGTGCAATCTTGGGCAGTAACTGTAACAATATGTAGTGGTGAAACATGCCAGAGCCCAAACAGGGTCAAAGAGACACTTTTCTGAAAACAGACCTCAGACCAATTCACAAATGTGAAAGAATTACTATATGTAACTCAAGGAGTGTGTGGATGGAGGTGTTCATTAGACATGCTAAGGAATGTGACTCAAGGGAGAGTGTGGAGGTGGAGGGGGTCACTAGGCATGCTAAGGAATGTGTCTCAAGAGAGAGTGTGTGGATGGTGGGGGCCACTAGGCATGCTAAGGAATGGGACTCAAGGGAGAATGTGTGGATGGAGGGGGTCACTAGGCATGCTAAGGAATGGGACTCAAGGGAGAGTGTGTGGATGGAGGGGGTCAGTAGGCATACTAAGGAATGTGGCTCAAGGGAGAGTGTGTGGATGGAGGAGGTCACTAGGCATGCTAAGGAATGTCACTCAAGGGAGAGTGTGTGGATTGAGGGGGTCACTAGGCATGCTAAGGGATGTGGCTCAAGGGAGAGTGTGTGGATGGAGGGGGTCACTAGGCATGATAAGGAATGTGGCTCAAGGGAGAGTGTGTGGATGGAGGGTGTCACTTAACATGCTAAGGAAATGTATGATGATATACAATGGTGCAGTCTTGGGCAGTAACTGTAACAATATATAGTGGGGAAGCACAACAGATCCCAAAACAGGGTCAAAGAGATTGCCTTGCACTTTGCTACCATGAAGAATAAGTCAGATTGCAAAATGCTGATTTTAAGCTGCCAAGAAGTCAGACAAAAGAGTAAAATACTATTCTGGAAAGGATTTACTGTTATAATAAATTAACATTTCATCTGTGTGAAAAAAGGATACTGGGGATGCTTAGGATAAAACAAGAAGAGAAGGGGGACAAGATCTCTCCATCCGAGTACTACAGCAATATATACATTGAAAGTATGTAAAGAGGACTGAACTTCCATTTTTAGATGTAATCCAGAGGCTGGTTTCTAAGCAAAGGAAAGAAAACTTTACAGAAATCCATGCCAGAAAATGTTAAAAAGCAGTCTAATATGAGTTGTTCACTGAAAAACCCTGGTAAGGTGGGTGAAAATTGCATAAGCAAGGATGGTAATGTTTTTGATAAATGCAAAAGAATTAAGAAAAGTGCAGGAAGTGTTTGTGCTGTGCCTATACCTGATGCTGTATTATAAGACAGAGGGTGTCTGTTTCCAAGGAAGGCATACATTTCACAAGACGTAACACTTCTAAGGTGTTTGCCCAACTCAGACAGAATGACAGTGAGTTTGTAACTGCACATTGTTGAGAATAATAGCTGTAACCAGGGCATGCTTCCAAGCTGAGACCATGGCGCTTAAATATAACTTGAGGTTGACAGGGAAGCTGCACTCCATGTAAAGAAGTTAGACTCAGGAGTGTCAGAGCTCATATGTAAGAGTCAGCATCAGAAATATACTTTTATTAACTTGTTTGTCATGGAATGACTTACTTTCATCTCTATTTGACTTTTCCTGCTACTGCTTCTGTAACATTCATAGGCTGGTACAGAGCAAAGTGAGACTGAAGGACAAAACAGTAAACTATAATGAACTTCATTAGTAATATAAGTAGGCATGATTGCTTAGTCAAATCAAAGCCAAACATGGGTTAATGCCCAAAAGTCTGATAACTAGAACCTGTACCACTTAGCCACAGAGTGACCAGCCTTAGAAGGATGGCTATTCAATTTGAGGTATCAGAGCGCTAAGATAACCTGTTAATAAGGTCTGCTTAAAGCATCTGAGTCCAGTCCACTTAAATGCAACTATCTTGCAGCCAAGGACTTGGATGTTTTGTGGCTCTGATGGCTGACCATTTGTACTCAAACCCGTATACATATTTGGGCAAGATGCAGCAAAGCAGCCATGGGGAGAAAGTGGAGTTGAAGCACCTCACCCAGACACAGTAGCAAAGATCTGACAAAGTCAATGCATCAGTAGTGGATAGGGAGTTGTGGGTGGGAATGCAAGCAAGGATTTTTGGCAGCAATCAGAAAGGAAAATTTAGGTGTAGGGAGGGAGAGCTTTAGGCATAGGGTGCAATGTGTGACTTCAGCTTTAGGGATCAGGAAGGGAGTTTTAGGTTTAGAGAGTTGGAGGGGATTTTTAGGGTTAATGAGTGGAAATGGAATTTTTGGGTTAGAGGCCAACTGGGAACTTTAGGTTTTGGGAACAATCAGGGGTTTTATGGTTAGGGAAGGGAATCTCATGGATAGGGTTAGGCACCAGGGAGGTGTCTTATTGTTTGAGCTAAGACTGTGGTAGTGTTATGCAGCTCAGTAAAGTTGGGTTGTGGGACAGCTAGGTAATTTTCTAGGGCAAAGATAGTGGGGGTTAGGGCACTTGCCAATTAGAACAAGTGGCAGCATGTAAGTGTGGGTCATGGGCTACTGGCACTCAAGCACTTATGATGAATGGGAATGTCAATATGAAGGAATAACTTCTGCTTGCATAACTACAGCACTCATATGTTTTGTTCAGCCAGTTTTATGGAACTGAATATTACATCAAGCAGAATTATTTGTTCAGGTTCATATAGCAAAATAAGAATATGTCATATTGTGATGTTTTAAATGCTGATAAAGTCACTGAATATTCTTCCTAAGCTAGAGAGAATAGCTGTTCTTTCTTAAGTCATCCACATCAGCCTCTGCAAAGTGGTCTATACAATTTTACACTTCCTGTAAAATGGCTAAGGGGTCCTACCAAACCACCACTAGAATTCAGAAGGAATTCCTAATGCTCACATAAATTGCCTACTGCATGTAGGTCAGTTTATGCAATCTCATAAAATGTGATTCAGAGACAACTTTTGCTGTAATATGAATATTTCTGAATTACTTCATAATTACCAACTAATTTTCATGTTTATGAATTACTCATAATTACTGCCAGTGCTAAACAGCATTTTTGGTGGTAATTATCATGGTAGGCCCATGGTTCACATTGGCACAGGCACCCTCCCCATTCATACTGCAACACACATGCAGAAATTCACACCCATACAAATGCACACAGAAATATATGCACACTAACACACACACACACACACACACACACACACACACACACACACACACACACGCACACGCACATGCACACGCACACACACTCACACATGCACACAGACACACACACACACAGAGTTATCTCAGTCCATTCATACCCTGCAAGCACACGCACACTCTGCCATGCATATCCACACACTTGGACATGTCCCCAACCACTACTTCTCCACTAAACTTTGCTAAACTTACCAAACGTGGTCTCTCCCATTAACTTAAATGGGTGACTACTGTCTTTTGCCCATTTTAATTAACAGACATTATATTTTAACTAGATGACAGATTTTCTGAATTGCTCATCTCTGAAAATCACTTACCACAGGCATTTTCAGGGTAGAGCCCATGGTTAGCTAGCAGAAGCTTCATCTTAGGAATTCCTCATTATCCTGTACTCTGGCCATCAGGATGGTCCACTGATATGATTCCTCTGAGTGTGGAATATCACTGCGGTGGGCTTGTCTCTGAATCAGAAAGAGTTACCATGAGGGGTTGGTCAATCATGTTAGAGTTTTCTGTTCATGGTAACCCTTTCTGAATCCCAGGTTATATCATGCTTTTAATCAAATCAGTAAAAATTACCTGAGAATGTATGTATAGCTTATGATATTAAGCCCTGTTTTACACATTTTACCAAAGAGAGATTTACAAGTAACGATAATATTATAGTTTGTGATGCTTACATTTTCTGGATCTCATGCCTTTAGTTTTGTTTAATTTGATACACAAGTTATTTTTTATAAGCCCAGCTGGAATTCATGTGTCTTATTCTTGTCATTGCTACAGGTAAGGAGTTTTCCTGACACATGGCTCCGGGCTACCCTTTATATTGTGTTGTACTGCATATATGCTTTAGATGACCATTTGTCTATCTTGTTAACCATCCCTCAGTGGCCCTAGGCCTGGCCAACTCTATGCCCTGCTTATTCAGAATAAATGAGTATCAAACCAGCTGGGATCACTGCCCTTAAGCATCAACACCTTCTCTATAAGTTGTCAGAAGTTTGGGGGTGCAGTCTAACCCAATTCACTTTTACAAAAACTGGTTTCTTTTATCCTGATTCTGTTGAAAGCTCTTTCAAGATGAATGCCTAGTTAACATGGTTCACCATTGTAAACAATACCTCTCAATTTTGCCTCACATTTTTGCCATGTCGTTCATATTTTTTTGGTAAATCGCTGAGGATTACAGTCTGCCAATAATGCCAGACAGAGTATCATACTTTGTATTGTTCAAGAAAAAAAGTTGCTGAAAACCTGTTGTTCTATTAACTTTTTAAGTGAATCAGAGTAATAGTTGAACATTTTCCATAATTTTGGACCTTTGTCCCCTCATTATTTTTGGCTTTCTCCATAATGTTTGAGAGATAATTAGAGGTATGTTGCATCCTTGTGTCTTCTGAGAAGTCCTGCTGCTTTTTCCATATTTGGTCTGTTGTACTGACCATGAACCAAATTGTTACCTGCTGTCATATGATAGATTTGCTCTCCCACTGTAAATATTGCATGTCACTGTTTGCCATTCCTCCAGGCAACTCACTTATTCGGAATTTCCTCATAATATAAAACCACAGTCAAACTGTCTCGCTATCACTATTATTACAGTGTCACGAATTGTGCCATCCTTACTAGTATCATGGCCCTAAGCCACTCTTTTGTGTGCCCACTTTCCCTTCTTAGTGGTTCTCCCTGCTTACCACACTATAGTCTTGCTCAGGTGTAGTAGTATAATATACATCATGTTGCACTTAGTATAGCATTATAGTATACAACTTTCCTACCCTCCCATCTGTCTCTAACCTCCATACCCTGGATCTCTGCCACCACTGGACCACAGTCTGCTATTACTTCATCTGTAGCCAACCTGCTAGCATTAGGAGCTCTGAGGCAGTGTAACAACTATGTCACGTTCACTGACAATCCATTACTGCTACCTAATATTGAACCACTTGTGAGAGGAGCAACACATTGAATTTGAAGCTGACATCTCACTAACCACATTTGTAAGTCAACAAGACACTCCTACCCGTCCCACTTCAATCCAACATTCCTACAAAGCCATATGCAAAGGTGCTGAAGAACACCCAGCCTAGGACTCCTAGAGATCACACTAGAACACATAGCCTTTAGCCATCTGCCCACATCTTATCCACTATGCATCTACCTGCATCCACTCCTTCCTTCCTAAGTATGTCTCCCAAGCTGTACATCTAGATCCTTAAGGCTAGCAGGGCATGTTGTCACCCATCACAGTATCCTAGTCATCAGTGACCCAAGTGTCAGAGATATTGACATTCCACTCACAAGGGTGAGTAAAGACAAGTTGAGGGTTAGCTGTCCGTTAGGTGCTAATATTCATGATTTGTAGGTTCTAATATTCATGATGTCATGATCCCAGGATTGAGTGATATTCAATGCTCTACCCTACAGGAGATGAAAACAGACATAATGAACAAAAAGGCAGAAGTTCCAATAAACAGACATGGGTGAGCTCTCAGTGTGACCAAGGCTAAGAAGATGAAGCTAGTCTTGAAAAGTACTTTGCCTTGATCAAGAATGATGTTTCAACTCAAACAAACCATAATTAACTTTACCAACCAGCTCACTAACACATGCCATTTAAGGAGATACAATGTGTGCTGGCATGAGAGGTAAGGTTCAGTTATCCTGCAAGATACAATGTGTGCAAGCATGAGAAGTAAGGATTAGTGATCCTGTGAGATACAATGTGTGCCTGCATGAGAGGTAAGGTTTAGCAATCCTACAAGATACAATGTGTGTCGGCATGAGAAGTAAGGCTTAGTGATCCTACAAGATACAATGTGTGCCGGCATGAGAGGTAAGGCTTAGCGAGCCTGTGAGATACAATGTGTGTCAGCATGAGAGGTAAGGATTAGTGATCCTGTGAGATACAATGTGTGCCTGCATGAGAGGTAAGGCTTAGCGATCCTACAAGATACAATGTGTGTCGGCATGAGAAGTAAGGCTTAGCGATCCTACAAGATACAATGTGTGTCGGCATGAGAGGTAAGGCTTAGCCAGCCTGTGAGATACAATGTGTGTCGCATGAGAAGTAAGGCTTAGCGATCCTACAAGATACAATGTGTGACGGCATAAGAGGTAAGGCTTAGCGAGCCTGCGAGATACAATGTGTGTTGGCATGAGAGGTAAGGCTTAGCGAGCCTGTGAGATACAATGTGGGTCAGCATGAGTGGTAAGGCTTAGCAAGCCTGTGAGATACAATGTGTGTCGGCATGAAAGGTAAGGCTTAGCCACCCTGCGAGATGCAGTGTGTGCCAGCATGAGAGTTAAGGCTCATTGATTATGCTTGCTTCCCCTTGGATGACCAGCAATCATCCAGTCCAGCATACTGCATACTGGCTAGGATATTTTCTATCCACATAGTTCCTTTTATTCTACATTATGTAATCGGCGATCTATTGAAGTTTCAATATCATTAGAAATTATTAGTAGGTCATCAGCAAACAGTTGTATCTTGTAATTTGTCTGACACTTTATATCCTTTAAAGCTGTCATTATTTCTAACATAATTTGCAAGAGGCTGAATAGCCAGGGCAAAGAGTAATGGGGAGAGGGGGCATCCCTGTTTAGTACCTTTTAATATTTCAAATGGACTAGCTAGATAAGATCCAATCTTTACATAGGCTATGGACTTATTCATATAGTTTTTTCATTAATCCTATAAACTTTGCGGAGAAATTGTATTTTTGCAGAGCTTTAAACAGATATGGCCAAATTAGGGAGTCAAAAGCTTTATCTCAATCAAGGCTTAAAATAAAAAGCTCATTCTTTTTTGTGTTTGATAAGTCTATTAAGGACAGTAATCTAATTACATTGTCTTGTACCTTTCTGTTTTTGATAAACCCAGTTTGATCTTCATGAATTAATATCGAAATAATATTATTTAATCTGTCTGCTAAGATATACATGAATATCTTGTAATCAATGCTAAGCAAAGAAATTGGCCTGTATGACGTGCAAAGGTTGGGCTCTTTGGTTTTAAGATGGCAGAGATGATAGAATATTTCCATGAGGGAGGGATGTTTGCTGTAGTTTTAACTTCTTGGAATGCTCTGAGTTAGATTTTCAAGATGTTGTCAGGTAAGAGTTGTAAAATTCAGAATCAGGCCATCCAGCCCTGGTGCCTTTTTCATCTTAAGATTTTTTTATTTGTTCCTTTAATTCTTTAAAGGAAAATAGTTTATCTGTATTATTAATATTGTGTTTGGATAGTTTCTTTTGAATATTATTAGCAAGAAAGTTGTCTATACTTTTGTCACTTCTAGATGTGTTATTATTATTAATATTCTTGTAATGGTTTTTAAAACATAAGATATTTTTTTAGATCTGTAACTTTGATAGTCTGATTATTTCTAGTGTATATTATTTCTTTTATATGACTTTTTTCATTTAAATGTTTAGATCTAATTGCAGTCCTGCGCATACTCCTGGGATTGAGTAGGATTGTAATCTGATTTATTTCCAGATTTATTAATATTTTATGCTGCATGATATCCTGATATTCCTTGTTCAGTTTACATGTCAGCTAATGCAGAGTTGTCATTTGCTGCAAGTTTTAGTTTTAGTTTTAGTTCATCAATTTCTTTTTATATGTCTAACAGTTTTTATCCCACTCTTTCCTTTTATTTATATACCAACTTTTGACGTTAAAGTGTCCCGTAGGATAATATCTGAAACCTCTGCATTATTATTGATGTCTGGGTAAAGCTTTATTTCATCTAGAAACTATTCTTTAAATCCTTGTACTGTTACTAGATAAGCAGGTAGTCTTTGGCAGAAGTTTAAGGGGTCAGTATTAAGTGTTACATTGAAAGTGATAGCATTGTAGTCAGACATAGGGCATGATGTCAGCACTACATTATTAGTTTTGGCCAGTAAAGAACTGGTTACAAAGATTTTGTATATGTTGGTCTGTGTGCCAACTCTGTAAGAGTAGTGGGAATACTTCAGGGAGGAATAATATTTTTATACCATCAATGTCAATTAGGTTTCTGTCTTTTATAGATGTTCAAGTGCTTGGCAACAGGGGGCATCTTGATGGGCTTAGAGCTTGTAGTATCAGTGGAGGACAAGATACAATTAAAAGCACCTGCTAATAGCAACTTAACCTTTAGACTTCAATGTTATAGTGTCTAAATGTTTTTTCACAGTTTTAGTCCCAATACTCGGTATCCAGTAGGTGTTTGCAAAAGTGTACATCTTTTTATCTAGTTTTATTGTGACTAAAGCAAACATACCATCATTGCTTGAGTATGAGTCAACTGTTTCTGGAATTCTCATTGATTTTCTGTGTAAAATTAGGACACTTCTTCTTTTGTGGTTGTAGTTTGAACTTACCAAAATCTTATAATCCTTAAAGGTTAATTTGTTTAGATTTTCTATTACTAAGTGGGATTCCTGAATGAATGCAAAATCTGCTTTATGTAGTATTAAATATTTGTTGACACTACTCCTATTCATGGGGTTGTTCACCCCATTGACATTAATAGATATAATGTTAAATATTATAATTTGATGTGGCATTCATTCAGTTTGATGCTTTAAACTGGATTTTGCAAGCCACAATAAAGGCAGTGAGTATTACTTTTGTAATATTATATAAACAGCTTATGATATCTCAGTAACCAGTTAAGCAAGACACATACTGCCAGCAGGATTATTTTCATACAGCTGTGAGCAATGCAGTTCTGTCTGTGTTACCTGAATATTGAGATATTTACAGAAATATGAACATTATTACAATATAAATAAACAGTATACAAATAATATTCAATATTTCTTTAGCTGCATTAGACAGAGGTCAAATATCAATGCAACTGTGTTTGCCATTATGCATGCTTTAAGATGAA